>NC_142787.1:0-7500 GCF_988280905.1 Pimephales promelas
CTAACCCTAACCCTAACCCTAACCCTAACCCTAACCCTAACCCTAACCCTAACCCTAACCCTAACCCTAACCCTAACCCTAACCCTAACCCTAACCCTAACCCTAACCCTAACCCTAACCCTAACCCTAACCCTAACCCTAACCCTAACCCTAACCCTAACCCTAACCCTAACCCTAACCCTAACCCTAACCCTAACCCTAACCCTAACCCTAACCCTAACCCTAACCCTAACCCTAACCCTAACCCTAACCCTAACCCTAACCCTAACCCTAACCCTAACCCTAACCCTAACCCTAACCCTAACCCTAACCCTAACCCTAACCCTAACCCTAACCCTAACCCTAACCCTAACCCTAACCCTAACCCTAACCCTAACCCTAACCCTAACCCTAACCCTAACCCTAACCCTAACCCTAACCCTAACCCTAACCCTAACCCTAACCCTAACCCTAACCCTAACCCTAACCCTAACCCTAACCCTAACCCTAACCCTAACCCTAACCCTAACCCTAACCCTAACCCTAACCCTAACCCTAACCCTAACCCTAACCCTAACCCTAACCCTAACCCTAACCCTAACCCTAACCCTAACCCTAACCCTAACCCTAACCCTAACCCTAACCCTAACCCTAACCCTAACCCTAACCCTAACCCTAACCCTAACCCTAACCCTAACCCTAACCCTAACCCTAACCCTAACCCTAACCCTAACCCTAACCCTAACCCTAACCCTAACCCTAACCCTAACCCTAACCCTAACCCTAACCCTAACCCTAACCCTAACCCTAACCCTAACCCTAACCCTAACCCTAACCCTAACCCTAACCCTAACCCTAACCCTAACCCTAACCCTAACCCTAACCCTAACCCTAACCCTAACCCTAACCCTAACCCTAACCCTAACCCTAACCCTAACCCTAACCCTAACCCTAACCCTAACCCTAACCCTAACCCTAACCCTAACCCTAACCCTAACCCTAACCCTAACCCTAACCCTAACCCTAACCCTAACCCTAACCCTAACCCTAACCCTAACCCTAACCCTAACCCTAACCCTAACCCTAACCCTAACCCTAACCCTAACCCTAACCCTAACCCTAACCCTAACCCTAACCCTAACCCTAACCCTAACCCTAACCCTAACCCTAACCCTAACCCTAACCCTAACCCTAACCCTAACCCTAACCCTAACCCTAACCCTAACCCTAACCCTAACCCTAACCCTAACCCTAACCCTAACCCTAACCCTAACCCTAACCCTAACCCTAACCCTAACCCTAACCCTAACCCTAACCCTAACCCTAACCCTAACCCTAACCCTAACCCTAACCCTAACCCTAACCCTAACCCTAACCCTAACCCTAACCCTAACCCTAACCCTAACCCTAACCCTAACCCTAACCCTAACCCTAACCCTAACCCTAACCCTAACCCTAACCCTAACCCTAACCCTAACCCTAACCCTAACCCTAACCCTAACCCTAACCCTAACCCTAACCCTAACCCTAACCCTAACCCTAACCCTAACCCTAACCCTAACCCTAACCCTAACCCTAACCCTAACCCTAACCCTAACCCTAACCCTAACCCTAACCCTAACCCTAACCCTAACCCTAACCCTAACCCTAACCCTAACCCTAACCCTAACCCTAACCCTAACCCTAACCCTAACCCTAACCCTAACCCTAACCCTAACCCTAACCCTAACCCTAACCCTAACCCTAACCCTAACCCTAACCCTAACCCTAACCCTAACCCTAACCCTAACCCTAACCCTAACCCTAACCCTAACCCTAACCCTAACCCTAACCCTAACCCTAACCCTAACCCTAACCCTAACCCTAACCCTAACCCTAACCCTAACCCTAACCCTAACCCTAACCCTAACCCTAACCCTAACCCTAACCCTAACCCTAACCCTAACCCTAACCCTAACCCTAACCCTAACCCTAACCCTAACCCTAACCCTAACCCTAACCCTAACCCTAACCCTAACCCTAACCCTAACCCTAACCCTAACCCTAACCCTAACCCTAACCCTAACCCTAACCCTAACCCTAACCCTAACCCTAACCCTAACCCTAACCCTAACCCTAACCCTAACCCTAACCCTAACCCTAACCCTAACCCTAACCCTAACCCTAACCCTAACCCTAACCCTAACCCTAACCCTAACCCTAACCCTAACCCTAACCCTAACCCTAACCCTAACCCTAACCCTAACCCTAACCCTAACCCTAACCCTAACCCTAACCCTAACCCTAACCCTAACCCTAACCCTAACCCTAACCCTAACCCTAACCCTAACCCTAACCCTAACCCTAACCCTAACCCTAACCCTAACCCTAACCCTAACCCTAACCCTAACCCTAACCCTAACCCTAACCCTAACCCTAACCCTAACCCTAACCCTAACCCTAACCCTAACCCTAACCCTAACCCTAACCCTAACCCTAACCCTAACCCTAACCCTAACCCTAACCCTAACCCTAACCCTAACCCTAACCCTAACCCTAACCCTAACCCTAACCCTAACCCTAACCCTAACCCTAACCCTAACCCTAACCCTAACCCTAACCCTAACCCTAACCCTAACCCTAACCCTAACCCTAACCCTAACCCTAACCCTAACCCTAACCCTAACCCTAACCCTAACCCTAACCCTAACCCTAACCCTAACCCTAACCCTAACCCTAACCCTAACCCTAACCCTAACCCTAACCCTAACCCTAACCCTAACCCTAACCCTAACCCTAACCCTAACCCTAACCCTAACCCTAATAACCCTAACCCTAACCCTAACCCTAACCCTAACCCTAACCCTAACCCTAACCCTAACCCTAACCCTAACCCTAACCCTAACCCTAACCCTAACCCTAACCCTAACCCTAACCCTAACCCTAACCCTAACCCTAACCCTAACCCTAACCCTAACCCTAACCCTAACCCTAACCCTAACCCTAACCCTAACCCTAACCCTAACCCTAACCCTAACCCTAACCCTAACCCTAACCCTAACCCTAACCCTAACCCTAACCCTAACCCTAACCCTAACCCTAACCCTAACCCTAACCCTAACCCTAACCCTAACCCTAACCCTAACCCTAACCCTAACCCTAACCCTAACCCTAACCCTAACCCTAACCCTAACCCTAACCCTAACCCTAACCCTAACCCTAACCCTAACCCTAACCCTAACCCTAACCCTAACCCTAACCCTAACCCTAACCCTAACCCTAACCCTAACCCTAACCCTAACCCTAACCCTAACCCTAACCCTAACCCTAACCCTAACCCTAACCCTAACCCTAACCCTAACCCTAACCCTAACCCTAACCCTAACCCTAACCCTAACCCTAACCCTAACCCTAACCCTAACCCTAACCCTAACCCTAACCCTAACCCTAACCCTAACCCTAACCCTAACCCTAACCCTAACCCTAACCCTAACCCTAACCCTAACCCTAACCCTAACCCTAACCCTAACCCTAACCCTAACCCTAACCCTAACCCTAACCCTAACCCTAACCCTAACCCTAACCCTAACCCTAACCCTAACCCTAACCCTAACCCTAACCCTAACCCTAACCCTAACCCTAACCCTAACCCTAACCCTAACCCTAACCCTAACCCTAACCCTAACCCTAACCCTAACCCTAACCCTAACCCTAACCCTAACCCTAACCCTAACCCTAACCCTAACCCTAACCCTAACCCTAACCCTAACCCTAACCCTAACCCTAACCCTAACCCTAACCCTAACCCTAACCCTAACCCTAACCCTAACCCTAACCCTAACCCTAACCCTAACCCTAACCCTAACCCTAACCCTAACCCTAACCCTAACCCTAACCCTAACCCTAACCCTAACCCTAACCCTAACCCTAACCCTAACCCTAACCCTAACCCTAACCCTAACCCTAACCCTAACCCTAACCCTAACCCTAACCCTAACCCTAACCCTAACCCTAACCCTAACCCTAACCCTAACCCTAACCCTAACCCTAACCCTAACCCTAACCCTAACCCTAACCCTAACCCTAACCCTAACCCTAACCCTAACCCTAACCCTAACCCTAACCCTAACCCTAACCCTAACCCTAACCCTAACCCTAACCCTAACCCTAACCCTAACCCTAACCCTAACCCTAACCCTAACCCTAACCCTAACCCTAACCCTAACCCTAACCCTAACCCTAACCCTAACCCTAACCCTAACCCTAACCCTAACCCTAACCCTAACCCTAACCCTAACCCTAACCCTAACCCTAACCCTAACCCTAACCCTAACCCTAACCCTAACCCTAACCCTAACCCTAACCCTAACCCTAACCCTAACCCTAACCCTAACCCTAACCCTAACCCTAACCCTAACCCTAACCCTAACCCTAACCCTAACCCTAACCCTAACCCTAACCCTAACCCTAACCCTAACCCTAACCCTAACCCTAACCCTAACCCTAACCCTAACCCTAACCCTAACCCTAACCCTAACCCTAACCCTAACCCTAACCCTAACCCTAACCCTAACCCTAACCCTAACCCTAACCCTAACCCTAACCCTAACCCTAACCCTAACCCTAACCCTAACCCTAACCCTAACCCTAACCCTAACCCTAACCCTAACCCTAACCCTAACCCTAACCCTAACCCTAACCCTAACCCTAACCCTAACCCTAACCCTAACCCTAACCCTAACCCTAACCCTAACCCTAACCCTAACCCTAACCCTAACCCTAACCCTAACCCTAACCCTAACCCTAACCCTAACCCTAACCCTAACCCTAACCCTAACCCTAACCCTAACCCTAACCCTAACCCTAACCCTAACCCTAACCCTAACCCTAACCCTAACCCTAACCCTAACCCTAACCCTAACCCTAACCCTAACCCTAACCCTAACCCTAACCCTAACCCTAACCCTAACCCTAACCCTAACCCTAACCCTAACCCTAACCCTAACCCTAACCCTAACCCTAACCCTAACCCTAACCCTAACCCTAACCCTAACCCTAACCCTAACCCTAACCCTAACCCTAACCCTAACCCTAACCCTAACCCTAACCCTAACCCTAACCCTAACCCTAACCCTAACCCTAACCCTAACCCTAACCCTAACCCTAACCCTAACCCTAACCCTAACCCTAACCCTAACCCTAACCCTAACCCTAACCCTAACCCTAACCCTAACCCTAACCCTAACCCTAACCCTAACCCTAACCCTAACCCTAACCCTAACCCTAACCCTAACCCTAACCCTAACCCTAACCCTAACCCTAACCCTAACCCTAACCCTAACCCTAACCCTAACCCTAACCCTAACCCTAACCCTAACCCTAACCCTAACCCTAACCCTAACCCTAACCCTAACCCTAACCCTAACCCTAACCCTAACCCTAACCCTAACCCTAACCCTAACCCTAACCCTAACCCTAACCCTAACCCTAACCCTAACCCTAACCCTAACCCTAACCCTAACCCTAACCCTAACCCTAACCCTAACCCTAACCCTAACCCTAACCCTAACCCTAACCCTAACCCTAACCCTAACCCTAACCCTAACCCTAACCCTAACCCTAACCCTAACCCTAACCCTAACCCTAACCCTAACCCTAACCCTAACCCTAACCCTACCCTAACCCTAACCCTAACCCTAACCCTAACCCTAACCCTAACCCTAACCCTAACCCTAACCCTAACCCTAACCTAACCCTAACCCTAACCCTAACCCTAACCCTAACCCTAACCCTAACCCTAACCCACCCTAACCCTAACCCTAACCCTAACCCTAACCCTAACCCACCCTAACCCTAACCCTAACCCTAACCCTAACCCTAACCCTAACCCTAACCCTAACCCTAACCCTAACCTAACCCTAACCCTAACCCTAACCCTAACCCTAACCCTAACCCTAACCCTAACCCTAACCCTAACCCTAACCCTAACCCTAACCCTAACCCTAACCCTAACCTTACCCTAACCCTAACCCTAACCCTAACCCTAACCCTAACCCTAACCCTAACCCTAACCCTAACCCTAACCTAACCCTAACCCTAACCCTAACCCTAACCCTAACCCTAACCCTAACCCTAACCCTAACCCTAACCCTAACCCTAACCCTAACCCTAACCCTAACCCTAACCCTAACCTAACCTAACCCTAACCCTAACCCTAACCCTAACCCTAACCCTAACCCTAACCCTAACCCTAACCCTAACCCTAACCCTAACCCTAACCCTAACCCTAACCCTAACCCTAACCCTAACCCTAACCCTAACCCTAACCCTAACCCTAACCCTAACCCTAACCCTAACCCTAACCCTAACCCTAACCCTAACCCTAACCCTAACCCTAACCCTAACCCTAACCCACCCTAACCCTAACCCTAACCCTAACCCTAACCCTAACCCTAACCCTAACCCTAACCCTAACCCTAACCCTAACCCTAACCCTAACCCTAACCCTAACCCTAACCCTAACCCTAACCCTAACCCTAACCCTAACCCTAACCCTAACCCTAACCCTAACCCTAACCCTAACCCTAACCCTAACCCTAACCCTAACCCTAACCCTAACCCTAACCCTAACCCTAACCCTAACCTAACCCTAACCCTAACCCTAACCCTAACCCTAACCCTAACCCTAACCCTAACCCTAACCCTAACCCTAACCCTAACCCTAACCACTCTAACCCTAACCCTAACCCACCCTAACCCACCCTAACCCTAACCCTAACCCTAACCCTAACCCTAACCCTAACCCTAACCCTAACCCTAACCCTAACCCTAACCCTAACCCTAACCCTAACCCTAACCCTAACCCTAACCCTAACTAACCCTAACCCTAACCCTAACCCTAACCCTAACCCTAACCCTAACCTAACCTAACCCTAACCCTAACCCTAACCCTAACCCTAACCCTAACCCTAACCCTAACCCTAACCCTAACCCTAACCCTAACCCTAACCCTAACCCTAACCCTAACCCTAACCCTAACCCTAACCCTAACCCTAACCCTAACCCTAACCCTAACCCACCCACTCTAACCCTAACCCTAACCCTAACCCTAACCCTAACCCTAACCCTAACCCTAACCCTAACCCTAACCCTAACCCTAACCCTAACCCTAACCCTAACCCTAACCCTAACCCTAACCCTAACCCTAACCCTAACCCTAACCCTAACCCTAACCCTAACCCTAACCCTAACCCTAACCCTAACCCTAACCCTAACCCTAACCCTAACCCTAACCCTAACCCTAACCCTAACCCTAACCCTAACCCTAACCCACCCTAACCCTAACCCTAACCTAACCCTAAACCTAACCTAACCCTAACCCTAACCTAACCCTAACCCTAACCCTAACCCTACCCTAACCCTAACCCTAACCCTAACCCTAACCCTAACCCTAACCCTAACCCTAACTAACCCTAACCCTAACCCTAACCCTAACCCTAACCCTAACCCTAACCCTAACCCTAACCCTAACCCTAACCCTAA
>NC_142787.1:912500-995000 GCF_988280905.1 Pimephales promelas
CTCTGGAAGGGGCTAGAGCCTCCATTTTTGCACTCAGGTCTAAGTCTAATGGCCCTCTATCAGAATTTGGGAAGATTGGAGAAACTTAATTTTTCGCCCAAAAAAAAAAAACGTAAGGGGTACCACTGTCGTTTTTTTTTTCGGTCGAAATTTTGAGTTTCGATATCTCAGCTCTGGAAGGGTCTAGAGCCTCCATTTTTGCACTCAGGTCTTAGGCTCACGGCCCTCTATCAGAATCCAGAGTTTTGAGAAGATTGGGGATACTTAATTTTTCGCCCAAAAAAAAAAAAAAACGTAAGGGGTAACACTGTCGTTTTTTTTTTCGGGTCGAAATTTTGAGTTTCGATATCTCAGCTCTGGAAGGGTCTAGAGCCTCCATTTTTGCACTCAGGTCTAAGGCTCACGGCCCTCTATCAGAATCCAGAGTTTTGAGAAGATTGGGGATACTTAATTTTTCGCCCAAAAAAAAAAAAACGTAAGGGATAACACTGTTGTTGTTTTTTTCGGGTCGAAATTTTGATTTTCGATATCTCAGCTCTGGAAGGGGCTAGAGCCTCCATTTTTGCACTCAGGTCTAAGTCTCATGGCCCTCTATCAGAATTTGGGAAGATTGGAGAAACTTAATTTTTCGCCCAAAAAAAAAAACGTAAGGGGTACCACTGTCGTTTTTTTTTTCGGGCCGAATTTTTGAGTTTCGATATCTCAGCTCTGGAAGGGGCTAGAGCCTCCATTTCTGCACTCAGGTCTAAGTCTCATGGCCCTCTATCAGAATTTGGGAAGATTGGAGAAACTTAATTTTTCGCCCAAAAAAAAAAACGTAAGGGGTACCACTGTCGTTTTTTTTTCGGGCCGAATTTTTCAGTTTCGATATCTCAGCTCTGGAAGGGGCTAGAGCCTCCATTTTTGCACTCAGGTCTAAGTCTCATGGCCCTCTATCAGAATTTGGGAAGATTGGAGAAACTTAATTTTTCGCCCAAAAAAAAAAACGTAAGGGGTACCACTGTCGTTTTTTTTTCGGGCCGAATTTTTGAGTTTCGATATCTCAGCTCTGGAAGGGGCTAGAGCCTCCATTTTTGCACTCAGGTCTAAGTCTCATGGCCCTCTATCAGAATTTGGGAAGATTGGAGAAACTTAATTTTTCGCCCCAAAAAAAAACGTAAGGGGTACCACTGTCGTTTTTTTTTCGGGCCGAATTTTTGAGTTTCGATATCTCAGCTCTGGAAGGGGCTAGAGCCTCCATTTTTGCACTCAGGTCTAAGTCTCATGGCCCTCTACCAGAATTTGGGAAGATTGGAGAAACTTAATTTTTCGCCCAAAAAAAAAAACGTAAGGGGTAACACTGTCGTTTTTTTTTTCGGTCGAAATTTTGATTTTCGATATCTCAGCTCTGGAAGGGTCTAGAGCCTCCATTTTTGCACTCAGGTCTAAGTCTCATGGCCCTCTATCAGAATTTGGGAAGATTGGAGAAACTTAATTTTTCGCCCCAAAAAAAAACCGTAAGGGGTACCACTGTCGTTTTTTTTTCGGGCCGAATTTTTGAGTTTCGATATCTCAGCTCTGGAAGGGGCTAGAGCCTCCATTTTTGCACTCAGGTCTAAGTCTCATGGCCCTCTATCAGAATTTGGGAAGATTGGAGAAACTTAATTTTTCGCCCAAAAAAAAAAACGTAAGGGGTACCACTGTCGTTTTTTTTTCGGGCCGAATTTTTGAGTTTCGATATCTCAGCTCTGGAAGGGGCTAGAGCCTCCATTTTTGCACTCAGGTCTAAGTCTCATGGCCCTCTACCAGAATTTGGGAAGATTGGAGAAACTTAATTTTTCGCCCAAAAAAAAAAAACGTAAGGGGTACCACTGTCGTTTTTTTTTTCGGGTCGAAATTTTGAGTTTCGATATCTCAGCTCTGGAAGGGTCTAGAGCCTCCATTTTTGCACTCAGGTCTTAGGCTCACGGCCCTCTATCAGAATCCAGAGTTTTGAGAAGATTGGGGATACTTAATTTTTCGCCCAAAAAAAAAAAAAAACGTAAGGGGTAACACTGTCGTTTTTTTTTTCGGGTCGAAATTTTGAGTTTCGATATCTCAGCTCTGGAAGGGTCTAGAGCCTCCATTTTTGCACTCAGGTCTAAGGCTCACGGCCCTCTATCAGAATCCAGAGTTTTGAGAAGATTGGGGATACTTAATTTTTCGCCCAAAAAAAAAAAAACGTAAGGGGTAACACTGTTGTTTTTTTTTTTCGGGTCGAAATTTTGATTTTCGATATCTCAGCTCTGGAAGGGGCTAGAGCCTCCATTTTTGCACTCAGGTCTAAGTCTCATGGCCCTCTATCAGAATTTGGGAAGATTGGAGAAACTTAATTTTTCGCCCAAAAAAAAAACGTAAGGGGTACCACTGTCGTTTTTTTTTTCGGGCCGAATTTTTGAGTTTCGATATCTCAGCTCTGGAAGGGGCTAGAGCCTCCATTTCTGCACTCAGGTCTAAGTCTCATGGCCCTCTATCAGAATTTGGGAAGATTGGAGAAACTTAATTTTTCGCCCAAAAAAAAAAAACGTAAGGGGTACCACTGTCGTTTTTTTTTCGGGCCGAATTTTTCAGTTTCGATATCTCAGCTCTGGAAGGGGCTAGAGCCTCCATTTTTGCACTCAGGTCTAAGTCTCATGGCCCTCTATCAGAATTTGGGAAGATTGGAGAAACTTAATTTTTCGCCCAAAAAAAAAAACGTAAGGGGTACCACTGTCGTTTTTTTTTCGGGCCGAATTTTTGAGTTTCGATATCTCAGCTCTGGAAGGGGCTAGAGCCTCCATTTTTGCACTCAGGTCTAAGTCTCATGGCCCTCTATCAGAATTTGGGAAGATTGGAGAAACTTAATTTTTCGCCCCAAAAAAAAACGTAAGGGGTACCACTGTCGTTTTTTTTTCGGGCCGAACTTTTGAGTTTCGATATCTCAGCTCTGGAAGGGGCTAGAGCCTCCATTTTTGCACTCAGGTCTAAGTCTCATGGCCCTCTACCAGAATTTGGGAAGATTGGAGAAACTTAATTTTTCGCCCAAAAAAAAAAACGTAAGGGGTAACACTGTCGTTTTTTTTTTCGGTCGAAATTTTGATTTTCGATATCTCAGCTCTGGAAGGGTCTAGAGCCTCCATTTTTGCACTCAGGTCTAAGTCTCATGGCCCTCTATCAGAATTTGGGAAGATTGGAGAAACTTAATTTTTCGCCCAAAAAAAAAAAACGTAAGGGGTACCACTGTCGTTTTTTTTTCGGGCCGAATTTTTGAGTTTCGATATCTCAGCTCTGGAAGGGGCTAGAGCCTCCATTTTTGCACTCAGGTCTAAGTCTCATGGCCCTCTACCAGAATTTGGGAAGATTGGAGAAACTTAATTTTTCGCCCAAAAAAAAACGTAAGGGGTACCACTGTCGTTTTTTTTTCGGGCCGAATTTTTGAGTTTCGATATCTCAGCTCTGGAAGGGGCTAGAGCCTCCATTTTTGCACTCAGGTCTAAGTCTCATGGCCCTCTACCAGAATTTGGGAAGATTGGAGAAACTTAATTTTTCGCCCAAAAAAAAAAACGTAAGGGGTACCACTGTCGTTTTTTTTTCGGGCCGAATTTTTGAGTTTCGATATCTCAGCTCTGGAAGGGGCTAGAGCCTCCATTTTTGCACTCAGGTCTAAGTCGTATGGCCCTCTATCAGAATTTGGGAAGATTGGAGAAACTTAATTTTTCGCCCAAAAAAAAAAACGTAAGGGGTACCACTGTCGTTTTTTTTTCGGGCCGAATTTTTGAGTTTCGATATCTCAGCTCTGGAAGGGGCTAGAGCCTCCATTTTTGCACTCAGGTCTAAGTCTCAACGCCCTCTATCAGAATTTGGGAAGATTGGAGAAACTTAATTTTTCGCCCAACAAAAAAAAAACGTAAGGGGTACCACTGTCGTTTTTTTTTCGGGCCGAATTTTTGAGTTTTGATATCTCAGCTCTGGAAGGGGCTAGAGCCTCCATTTTTGCACTCAGGTCTAAGGCTCACGGCCCTCTATCAGAATCCAGAGTTTTGAGAAGATTGGGGATACTTAATTTTTCGCCCAAAAAAAAAAAAACGTAAGGGGTAACACTGTCGTTTTTTTTTTCGGGTCGAAATTTTGATTTTCGATATCTCAGCTCTGGAAGGGTCTAGAGCCTCCATTTTTGCACTCAGGTCTAAGTCTCATTGCCCTCTATCAGAATTTGGGAAGATTGGAGAAACTTAATTTTTCGCCCAAAAAAAAAAACGTAAGGGGTAACACTGTCGTTTTTTTTTTCGGGTCGAAATTTTGATTTTCGATATCTCAGCTCTGGAAGGGTCTAGAGCCTCCATTTTTGCACTCAGGTCTAAGTCTCATGGCCCTCTATCAGAATTTGGGAAGATTGGAGAAACTTAATTTTTCGCCCCAAAAAAAAAAACGTAAGGGGTACCACTGTCGTTTTTTTTTCGGGCCGAATTTTTGAGTTTCGATATCTCAGCTCTGGAAGGGGCTAGAGCCTCCATTTTTGCACTCAGGTCTAAGTCTCATGGCCCTCT
This sequence comes from Pimephales promelas, assembly GCF_988280905.1. NCBI lineage: Eukaryota > Metazoa > Chordata > Actinopteri > Cypriniformes > Leuciscidae > Pimephales > Pimephales promelas. The sequence continues at coordinate 917,045 of NC_142787.1, forward strand.
ATCAGAATTTGGGAAGATTGGAGAAACTTAATTTTTCGCCCAAAAAAAAAAAACGTAAGGGGTACCACTGTCGTTTTTTTTTCGGGCCGAATTTTTGAGTTTCGATATCTCAGCTCTGGAAGGGGCTAGAGCCTCCATTTTTGCACTCAGGTCTAAGTCTCATGGCCCTCTACCAGAATTTGGGAAGATTGGAGAAACTTAATTTTTCGCCCAAAAAAAAAAAACGTAAGGGGTACCACTGTCGTTTTTTTTTTCGGGTCGAAATTTTGAGTTTCGATATCTCAGCTCTGGAAGGGTCTAGAGCCTCCATTTTTGCACTCAGGTCTAAGGCTCACGGCCCTCTATCAGAATCCAGAGTTTTGAGAAGATTGGGGATACTTAATTTTTCGCCCAAAAAAAAAAAAAAAACGTAAGGGGTAACACTGTCGTTTTTTTTTTCGGGTCGAAATTTTGAGTTTCGATATCTCAGCTCTGGAAGGGTCTAGAGCCTCCATTTTTGCACTCAGGTCTAAGGCTCACGGCCCTCTATCAGAATCCAGAGTTTTGAGAAGATTGGGGATACTTAATTTTTCGCCCAAAAAAAAAAAAAACGTAAGGGGTAACACTGTTGTTGTTTTTTTCGGGTCGAAATTTTGATTTTCGATATCTCAGCTCTGGAAGGGGCTAGAGCCTCCATTTTTGCACTCAGGTCTAAGTCTCATGGCCCTCTATCAGAATTTGGGAAGATTGGAGAAACTTAATTTTTCGCCCAAAAAAAAAAAACGTAAGGGGTACCACTGTCGTTTTTTTTTCGGGCCGAATTTTTGAGTTTCGATATCTCAGCTCTGGAAGGGGCTAGAGCCTCCATTTTTGCACTCAGGTCTAAGTCTCATGGCCCTCTATCAGAATTTGGGAAGATTGGAGAAACTTAATTTTTCGCCCAAAAAAAAAAACGTAAGGGGTAACACTGTCGTTTTTTTTCGGTCGAAATTTTGATTTTCGACATCTCAGCTCTGGAAGGGTCTAGAGCCTCCATTTTTGCACTCAGGTCTAAGTCTCATGGCCCTCTATCAGAATTTGGGAAGATTGGAGAAACTTAATTTTTCGCCCAAAAAAAAAACGTAAGGGGTAACACTGTCGTTTTTTTTTTCGGGTCGAAATTTTGATTTTCGATATCTCAGCTCTGGAAGGGTCTAGAGCCTCCATTTTTGCACTCAGGTCTAAGTCTCATGGCCCTCTATCAGAATTTGGGAAGATTGGAGAAACTTAATTTTTCGCCCCAAAAAAAAAAACGTAAGGGGTACCACTGTCGTTTTTTTTTCGGGCCGAATTTTTGAGTTTCGATATCTCAGCTCTGGAAGGGGCTAGAGCCTCCATTTTTGCACTCAGGTCTAAGTCTCATGGCCCTCTATCAGAATTTGGGAAGATTGGAGAAACTTAATTTTTCGCCCAAAAAAAAAAACGTAAGGGGTACCACTGTCGTTTTTTTTTCGGGCCGAATTTTTGAGTTTCGATATCTCAGCTCTGGAAGGGGCTAGAGCCTCCATTTTTGCACTCAGGTCTAAGTCTCATGGCCCTCTACCAGAATTTGGGAAGATTGGAGAAACTTAATTTTTCGCCCAAAAAAAAAAAACGTAAGGGGTACCACTGTCGTTTTTTTTTTCGGGTCGAAATTTTGAGTTTCGATATCTCAGCTCTGGAAGGGTCTAGAGCCTCCATTTTTGCACTCAGGTCTAAGGCTCACGGCCCTCTATCAGAATCCAGAGTTTTGAGAAGATTGGGGATACTTAATTTTTCGCCCAAAAAAAAAAAAAAACGTAAGGGGTAACACTGTCGTTTTTTTTTTCGGGTCGAAATTTTGAGTTTCGATATCTCAGCTCTGGAAGGGTCTAGAGCCTCCATTTTTGCACTCAGGTCTAAGGCTCACGGCCCTCTATCAGAATCCAGAGTTTTGAGAAGATTGGGGATACTTAATTTTTCGCCCAAAAAAAAAAAAAAACGTAAGGGGTAACACTGTTGTTGTTTTTTTCGGGTCGAAATTTTGATTTTCGATATCTCAGCTCTGGAAGGGGCTAGAGCCTCCATTTTTGCACTCAGGTCTAAGTCTCATGGCCCTCTATCAGAATTTGGGAAGATTGGAGAAACTTAATTTTTCGCCCAAAAAAAAAAAACGTAAGGGGTACCACTGTCGTTTTTTTTTCGGGCCGAATTTTTGAGTTTCGATATCTCAGCTCTGGAAGGGGCTAGAGCCTCCATTTTTGCACTCAGGTCTAAGTCTCATGGCCCTCTATCAGAATTTGGGAAGATTGGAGAAACTTAATTTTTCGCCCAAAAAAAAAAACGTAAGGGGTACCACTGTCGTTTTTTTTTCGGGCCGAATTTTTGAGTTTCGATATCTCAGCTCTGGAAGGGGCTAGAGCCTCCATTTTTGCACTCAGGTCTAAGTCTCATGGCCCTCTACCAGAATTTGGGAAGATTGGAGAAACTTAATTTTTCGCCCAAAAAAAAAAACGTAAGGGGTAACACTGTCGTTTTTTTTCGGTCGAAATTTTGATTTTCGATATCTCAGCTCTGGAAGGGTCTAGAGCCTCCATTTTTGCACTCAGGTCTAAGTCTCATGGCCCTCTATCAGAATTTGGGAAGATTGGAGAAACTTAATTTTTCGCCCAAAAAAAAAACGTAAGGGGTACCACTGTGGTTTTTTTTTCGGGCCGAATTTTTGAGTTTCGATATCTCAGCTCTGGAAGGGGCTAGAGCCTCCATTTTTGCACTCAGGTCTAAGTCTCATGGCCCTCTACCAGAATTTGGGAATATTGGAGAAACTTAATTTTTCGCCCAAAAAAAAAAACGTAAGGGGTACCACTGTCGTTTTTTTTTCGGGCCGAATTTTTGAGTTTCGATATCTCAGCTCTGGAAGGGGCTAGAGCCTCCATTTTTGCACTCAGGTCTAAGTCTCAACGCCCTCTATCAGAATTTGGGAAGATTGGAGAAACTTAATTTTTCGCCCAAAAAAAAAAACGTAAGGGGTACCACTGTCGTTTTTTTTTTCGGGCCGAATTTTTGAGTTTCGATATCTCAGCTCTGGAAGGGGCTAGAGCCTCCATTTTTGCACTCAGGTCTAAGTCTCATGGCCCTCTACCAGAATTTGGGAAGATTGGAGAAACTTAATTTTTCGCCCAAAAAAAAAACGTAAGGGGTACCACTGTCGTTTTTTTTTCGGGCCGAATTTTTGAGTTTCGTTATCTCAGCTCTGGAAGGGGCTAGAGCCTCCATTTTTGCACTCAGGTCTAAGTCTCATGGCCCTCTATCAGAATTTGGGAAGATTGGAGAAACTTAATTTTTCGCCCAAAAAAAAAAACGTAAGGGGTACCACTGTCGTTTTTTTTTCGGGCCGAATTTTTGAGTTTCGATATCTCAGCTCTGGAAGGGGCTAGAGCCTCCATTTTTGCACTCAGGTCTAAGTCTCAACGCCCTCTATCAGAATTTGGGAAGATTGGAGAAACTTAATTTTTCGCCCAAAAAAAAAAACGTAAGGGGTACCACTGTCGTTTTTTTTTTCGGGCCGAATTTTTGAGTTTCGATATCTCAGCTCTGGAAGGGGCTAGAGCCTCCATTTTTGCACTCAGGTCTAAGTCTCATGGCCCTCTACCAGAATTTGGGAAGATTGGAGAAACTTAGTTTTTCGCCCAAAAAAAAAAAACGTAAGGGGTACCACTGTCGGTTTTTTTTTCGGGTCGAAATTTTGAGTTTCGATATCTCAGCTCTGGAAGGGTCTAGAGCCTCCATTTTTGCACTCAGGTCTAAGGCTCACGGCCCTCTATCAGAATCCAGAGTTTTGAGAAGATTGGGGATACTTAATTTTTCGCCCAAAAAAAAAAAACGTAAGGGGTAACACTGTCGTTTTTTTTTTCGGGTCGAAATTTTGAGTTTCGATATCTCAGCTCTGGAAGGGTCTAGAGCCTCCATTTTTGCACTCAGGTCTAAGGCTCACGGCCCTCTATCAGAATCCAGAGTTTTGAGAAGATTGGGGATACTTAATTTTTCGCCCAAAAAAAAAAAAACGTAAGGGGTAACACTGTTGTTGTTTTTTTCGGGTCGAAATTTTGATTTTCGATATCTCAGCTCTGGAAGGGGCTAGAGCCTCCATTTTTGCACTCAGGTCTAAGTCTCATGGCCCTCTATCAGAATTTGGGAAGATTGGAGAAACTTAATTTTTCGCCCAAAAAAAAAAACGTAAGGGGTACCACTGTCGTTTTTTTTTTCGGGCCGAATTTTTGAGTTTCGATATCTCAGCTCTGGAAGGGGCTAGAGCCTCCATTTCTGCACTCAGGTCTAAGTCTCATGGCCCTCTATCAGAATTTGGGAAGATTGGAGAAACTTAATTTTTCGCCCAAAAAAAAAAAACGTAAGGGGTACCACTGTCGTTTTTTTTTCGGGCCGAATTTTTCAGTTTCGATATCTCAGCTCTGGAAGGGGCTAGAGCCTCCATTTTTGCACTCAGGTCTAAGTCTCATGGCCCTCTATCAGAATTTGGGAAGATTGGAGAAACTTAATTTTTCGCCCAAAAAAAAAAACGTAAGGGGTACCACTGTCGTTTTTTTTTCGGGCCGAATTTTTGAGTTTCGATATCTCAGCTCTGGAAGGGGCTAGAGCCTCCATTTTTGCACTCAGGTCTAAGTCTCATGGCCCTCTATCAGAATTTGGGAAGATTGGAGAAACTTAATTTTTCGCCCCAAAAAAAAACGTAAGGGGTACCACTGTCGTTTTTTTTTCGGGCCGAATTTTTGAGTTTCGATATCTCAGCTCTGGAAGGGGCTAGAGCCTCCATTTTTGCACTCAGGTCTAAGTCTCATGGCCCTCTACCAGAATTTGGGAAGATTGGAGAAACTTAATTTTTCGCCCAAAAAAAAAAACGTAAGGGGTAACACTGTCGTTTTTTTTTTCGGTCGAAATTTTGATTTTCGATATCTCAGCTCTGGAAGGGTCTAGAGCCTCCATTTTTGCACTCAGGTCTAAGTCTCATGGCCCTCTATCAGAATTTGGGAAGATTGGAGAAACTTAATTTTTCGCCCCAAAAAAAAACCGTAAGGGGTACCACTGTCGTTTTTTTTTCGGGCCGAATTTTTGAGTTTCGATATCTCAGCTCTGGAAGGGGCTAGAGCCTCCATTTTTGCACTCAGGTCTAAGTCTCATGGCCCTCTATCAGAATTTGGGAAGATTGGAGAAACTTAATTTTTCGCCCAAAAAAAAAAACGTAAGGGGTACCACTGTCGTTTTTTTTTCGGGCCGAATTTTTGAGTTTCGATATCTCAGCTCTGGAAGGGGCTAGAGCCTCCATTTTTGCACTCAGGTCTAAGTCTCATGGCCCTCTACCAGAATTTGGGAAGATTGGAGAAACTTAATTTTTCGCCCAAAAAAAAAAAACGTAAGGGGTACCACTGTCGTTTTTTTTTTCGGGTCGAAATTTTGAGTTTCGATATCTCAGCTCTGGAAGGGTCTAGAGCCTCCATTTTTGCACTCAGGTCTTAGGCTCACGGCCCTCTATCAGAATCCAGAGTTTTGAGAAGATTGGGGATACTTAATTTTTCGCCCAAAAAAAAAAAAAAACGTAAGGGGTAACACTGTCGTTTTTTTTTTCGGGTCGAAATTTTGAGTTTCGATATCTCAGCTCTGGAAGGGTCTAGAGCCTCCATTTTTGCACTCAGGTCTAAGGCTCACGGCCCTCTATCAGAATCCAGAGTTTTGAGAAGATTGGGGATACTTAATTTTTCGCCCAAAAAAAAAAAAACGTAAGGGGTAACACTGTTGTTTTTTTTTTTCGGGTCGAAATTTTGATTTTCGATATCTCAGCTCTGGAAGGGGCTAGAGCCTCCATTTTTGCACTCAGGTCTAAGTCTCATGGCCCTCTATCAGAATTTGGGAAGATTGGAGAAACTTAATTTTTCGCCCAAAAAAAAAACGTAAGGGGTACCACTGTCGTTTTTTTTTTCGGGCCGAATTTTTGAGTTTCGATATCTCAGCTCTGGAAGGGGCTAGAGCCTCCATTTCTGCACTCAGGTCTAAGTCTCATGGCCCTCTATCAGAATTTGGGAAGATTGGAGAAACTTAATTTTTCGCCCAAAAAAAAAAAACGTAAGGGGTACCACTGTCGTTTTTTTTTCGGGCCGAATTTTTCAGTTTCGATATCTCAGCTCTGGAAGGGGCTAGAGCCTCCATTTTTGCACTCAGGTCTAAGTCTCATGGCCCTCTATCAGAATTTGGGAAGATTGGAGAAACTTAATTTTTCGCCCAAAAAAAAAAACGTAAGGGGTACCACTGTCGTTTTTTTTTCGGGCCGAATTTTTGAGTTTCGATATCTCAGCTCTGGAAGGGGCTAGAGCCTCCATTTTTGCACTCAGGTCTAAGTCTCATGGCCCTCTATCAGAATTTGGGAAGATTGGAGAAACTTAATTTTTCGCCCCAAAAAAAAACGTAAGGGGTACCACTGTCGTTTTTTTTTCGGGCCGAACTTTTGAGTTTCGATATCTCAGCTCTGGAAGGGGCTAGAGCCTCCATTTTTGCACTCAGGTCTAAGTCTCATGGCCCTCTACCAGAATTTGGGAAGATTGGAGAAACTTAATTTTTCGCCCAAAAAAAAAAACGTAAGGGGTAACACTGTCGTTTTTTTTTTCGGTCGAAATTTTGATTTTCGATATCTCAGCTCTGGAAGGGTCTAGAGCCTCCATTTTTGCACTCAGGTCTAAGTCTCATGGCCCTCTATCAGAATTTGGGAAGATTGGAGAAACTTAATTTTTCGCCCAAAAAAAAAAACGTAAGGGGTACCACTGTCGTTTTTTTTTCGGGCCGAATTTTTGAGTTTCGATATCTCAGCTCTGGAAGGGGCTAGAGCCTCCATTTTTGCACTCAGGTCTAAGTCTCATGGCCCTCTACCAGAATTTGGGAAGATTGGAGAAACTTAATTTTTCGCCCAAAAAAAAAACGTAAGGGGTACCACTGTCGTTTTTTTTTCGGGCCGAATTTTTGAGTTTCGATATCTCAGCTCTGGAAGGGGCTAGAGCCTCCATTTTTGCACTCAGGTCTAAGTCTCATGGCCCTCTACCAGAATTTGGGAAGATTGGAGAAACTTAATTTTTCGCCCAAAAAAAAAAACGTAAGGGGTACCACTGTCGTTTTTTTTTCGGGCCGAATTTTTGAGTTTCGATATCTCAGCTCTGGAAGGGGCTAGAGCCTCCATTTTTGCACTCAGGTCTAAGTCGTATGGCCCTCTATCAGAATTTGGGAAGATTGGAGAAACTTAATTTTTCGCCCAAAAAAAAAAACGTAAGGGGTACCACTGTCGTTTTTTTTTCGGGCCGAATTTTTGAGTTTCGATATCTCAGCTCTGGAAGGGGCTAGAGCCTCCATTTTTGCACTCAGGTCTAAGTCTCAACGCCCTCTATCAGAATTTGGGAAGATTGGAGAAACTTAATTTTTCGCCCAACAAAAAAAAAACGTAAGGGGTACCACTGTCGTTTTTTTTTCGGGCCGAATTTTTGAGTTTTGATATCTCAGCTCTGGAAGGGGCTAGAGCCTCCATTTTTGCACTCAGGTCTAAGGCTCACGGCCCTCTATCAGAATCCAGAGTTTTGAGAAGATTGGGGATACTTAATTTTTCGCCCAAAAAAAAAAAAACGTAAGGGGTAACACTGTCGTTTTTTTTTTCGGGTCGAAATTTTGATTTTCGATATCTCAGCTCTGGAAGGGTCTAGAGCCTCCATTTTTGCACTCAGGTCTAAGTCTCATTGCCCTCTATCAGAATTTGGGAAGATTGGAGAAACTTAATTTTTCGCCCAAAAAAAAAAACGTAAGGGGTAACACTGTCGTTTTTTTTTTCGGGTCGAAATTTTGATTTTCGATATCTCAGCTCTGGAAGGGTCTAGAGCCTCCATTTTTGCACTCAGGTCTAAGTCTCATGGCCCTCTATCAGAATTTGGGAAGATTGGAGAAACTTAATTTTTCGCCCCAAAAAAAAAAACGTAAGGGGTACCACTGTCGTTTTTTTTTCGGGCCGAATTTTTGAGTTTCGATATCTCAGCTCTGGAAGGGGCTAGAGCCTCCATTTTTGCACTCAGGTCTAAGTCTCATGGCCCTCTATCAGAATTTGGGAAGATTGGAGAAACTTAATTTTTCGCCCAAAAAAAAAAAACGTAAGGGGTACCACTGTCGTTTTTTTTTCGGGCCGAATTTTTGAGTTTCGATATCTCAGCTCTGGAAGGGGCTAGAGCCTCCATTTTTGCACTCAGGTCTAAGTCTCATGGCCCTCTACCAGAATTTGGGAAGATTGGAGAAACTTAATTTTTCGCCCAAAAAAAAAAAACGTAAGGGGTACCACTGTCGTTTTTTTTTTCGGGTCGAAATTTTGAGTTTCGATATCTCAGCTCTGGAAGGGTCTAGAGCCTCCATTTTTGCACTCAGGTCTAAGGCTCACGGCCCTCTATCAGAATCCAGAGTTTTGAGAAGATTGGGGATACTTAATTTTTCGCCCAAAAAAAAAAAAAACGTAAGGGGTAACACTGTCGTTTTTTTTTTCGGGTCGAAATTTTGAGTTTCGATATCTCAGCTCTGGAAGGGTCTAGAGCCTCCATTTTTGCACTCAGGTCTAAGGCTCACGGCCCTCTATCAGAATCCAGAGTTTTGAGAAGATTGGGGATACTTAATTTTTCGCCCAAAAAAAAAAAAACGTAAGGGGTAACACTGTTGTTGTTTTTTTCGGGTCGAAATTTTGATTTTCGATATCTCAGCTCTGGAAGGGGCTAGAGCCTCCATTTTTGCACTCAGGTCTAAGTCTCATGGCCCTCTATCAGAATTTGGGAAGATTGGAGAAACTTAATTTTTCGCCCAAAAAAAAAAAACGTAAGGGGTACCACTGTCGTTTTTTTTTCGGGCCGAATTTTTGAGTTTCGATATCTCAGCTCTGGAAGGGGCTAGAGCCTCCATTTTTGCACTCAGGTCTAAGTCTCATGGCCCTCTATCAGAATTTGGGAAGATTGGAGAAACTTAATTTTTCGCCCAAAAAAAAAAACGTAAGGGGTACCACTGTCGTTTTTTTTTCGGGCCGAATTTTTGAGTTTCGATATCTCAGCTCTGGAAGGGGCTAGAGCCTCCATTTTTGCACTCAGGTCTAAGTCTCATGGCCCTCTACCAGAATTTGGGAAGATTGGAGAAACTTAATTTTTCGCCCAAAAAAAAAAACGTAAGGGGTAACACTGTCGTTTTTTTTCGGTCGAAATTTTGATTTTCGATATCTCAGCTCTGGAAGGGTCTAGAGCCTCCATTTTTGCACTCAGGTCTAAGTCTCATGGCCCTCTATCAGAATTTGGGAAGATTGGAGAAACTTAATTTTTCGCCCAAAAAAAAAACGTAAGGGGTACCACTGTGGTTTTTTTTTCGGGCCGAATTTTTGAGTTTCGATATCTCAGCTCTGGAAGGGGCTAGAGCCTCCATTTTTGCACTCAGGTCTAAGTCTCATGGCCCTCTACCAGAATTTGGGAATATTGGAGAAACTTAATTTTTCGCCCAAAAAAAAAAACGTAAGGGGTACCACTGTCGTTTTTTTTTCGGGCCGAATTTTTGAGTTTCGATATCTCAGCTCTGGAAGGGGCTAGAGCCTCCATTTTTGCACTCAGGTCTAAGTCTCAACGCCCTCTATCAGAATTTGGGAAGATTGGAGAAACTTAATTTTTCGCCCAAAAAAAAAAACGTAAGGGGTACCACTGTCGTTTTTTTTTTCGGGCCGAATTTTTGAGTTTCGATATCTCAGCTCTGGAAGGGGCTAGAGCCTCCATTTTTGCACTCAGGTCTAAGTCTCATGGCCCTCTACCAGAATTTGGGAAGATTGGAGAAACTTAATTTTTCGCCCAAAAAAAAAACGTAAGGGGTACCACTGTCGTTTTTTTTTCGGGCCGAATTTTTGAGTTTCGTTATCTCAGCTCTGGAAGGGGCTAGAGCCTCCATTTTTGCACTCAGGTCTAAGTCTCATGGCCCTCTATCAGAATTTGGGAAGATTGGAGAAACTTAATTTTTCGCCCAAAAAAAAAAACGTAAGGGGTACCACTGTCGTTTTTTTTTCGGGCCGAATTTTTGAGTTTCGATATCTCAGCTCTGGAAGGGGCTAGAGCCTCCATTTTTGCACTCAGGTCTAAGTCTCAACGCCCTCTATCAGAATTTGGGAAGATTGGAGAAACTTAATTTTTCGCCCAAAAAAAAAAACGTAAGGGGTACCACTGTCGTTTTTTTTTCGGGCCGAATTTTTGATTTTCGATATCTCAGCTCTGGAAGGGGCTAGAGCCTCCATTTTTGCACTCAGGTCTAAGTCTCATGGCCCTCTATCAGAATTTGGGAAGATTGGAGAAACTTAATTTTTCGCCAAAAAAAAAAACGTAAGGGGTACCACTGTCGTTTTTTTTTCGGGCCGAATTTTTGAGTTTTGATATCTCAGCTCTGGAAGGGGCTAGAGCCTCCATTTTTGCACTCAGGTCTAAGGCTCATGGCCCTCTATCAGAATCCAGAGTTTTGAGAAGATTGGGGATACTTAATTTTTCGCCCAAAAAAAAAAAACGTAAGGGGTAACACTGTCGTTTTTTTTTTCGGGTCGAAATTTTGATTTTCGATATCTCAGCTCTGGAAGGGTCTAGAGCCTCCATTTTTGCACTCAGGTCTAAGGCTCACGGCCCTCTATCAGAATCCAGAGTTTTGAGAAGATTGGGGATACTTAATTTTTCGCCCAAAAAAAAAAAAACGTAAGGGGTAACACTGTTGTTGTTTTTTTCGGGTCGATATTTTGATTTTCGATATCTCAGCTCTGGAAGGGGCTAGAGCCTCCATTTTTGCACTCGGGTCTAAGTCTCATGGCCCTCTATCAGAATTTGGGAAGATTGGAGAAACTTAATTTTTCGCCCAAAAAAAAAACGTAAGGGGTACCACTGTCGTTTTTTTTTCGGGCCGAATTTTTGAGTTTCGATATCTCAGCTCTGGAAGGGGCTAGAGCCTCCATTTTTGCACTCAGGTCTAAGTCTCATGGCCCTCTATCAGAATTTGGGAAGATTGGAGAAACTTAATTTTTCGCCCAAAAAAAAAAAACGTAAGGGGTACCACTGTCGTTTTTTTTTCGGGCCGAATTTTTGAGTTTCGATATCTCAGCTCTGGAAGGGTCTAGAGCCTCCATTTTTGCACTCAGGTCTAAGGCTCACGGCCCTCTATCAGAATCCAGAGTTTTGAGAAGATTGGGGATACTTAATTTTTCGCCCAAAAAAAAAAAAAACGTAAGGGGTAACACTGTTGTTGTTTTTTTCGGGTCGAAATTTTGATTTTCGATATCTCAGCTCTGGAAGGGGCTAGAGCCTCCATTTTTGCACTCAGGTCTAAGTCTCATGGCCCTCTATCAGAATTTGGGAAGATTGGAGAAACTTAATTTTTCGCCCAAAAAAAAAAACGTAAGGGGTACCACTGTCGTTTTTTTTTTCGGGCCGAATTTTTGAGTTTCGATATCTCAGCTCTGGAAGGGGCTAGAGCCTCCATTTTTGCACTCAGGTCTAAGTCTCATGGCCCTCTATCAGAATTTGGGAAGATTGGAGAAACTTAATTTTTCGCCCAAAAAAAAAAACGTAAGGGGTAACACTGTCGTTTTTTTTTCGGTCGAAATTTTGATTTTCGATATCTCAGCTCTGGAAGGGTCTAGAGCCTCCATTTTTGCACTCAGGTCTAAGTCTCATGGCCCTCTATCAGAATTTGGGAAGATTGGAGAAACTTAATTTTTCGCCCAAAAAAAAAAACGTAAGGGGTACCACTGTCGTTTTTTTTTCGGGCCGAATTTTTGAGTTTCGATATCTCAGCTCTGGAAGGGGCTAGAGCCTCCATTTTTGCACTCAGGTCTAAGTCTCATGGCCCTCTACCAGAATTTGGGAAGATTGGAGAAACTTAATTTTTCGCCCAAAAAAAAAAACGTAAGGGGTACCACTGTCGTTTTTTTTTCGGGCCGAATTTTTGAGTTTCGATATCTCAGCTCTGGAAGGGGCTAGAGCCTCCATTTTTGCACTCAGGTCTAAGTCTCATGGCCCTCTACCAGAATTTGGGAAGATTGGAGAAACTTAATTTTTCGCCCAAAAAAAAAAACGTAAGGGGTACCACTGTCGTTTTTTTTTCGGGCCGAATTTTTGAGTTTCGATATCTCAGCTCTGGAAGGGGCTAGAGCCTCCATTTTTGCACTCAGGTCTAAGTCTTATGGCCCTCTATCAGAATTTGGGAAGATTGGAGAAACTTAATTTTTCGCCCAAAAAAAAAAACGTAAGGGGTACCACTGTCGTTTTTTTTTCGGGCCGAATTTTTGAGTTTCGATATCTCAGCTCTGGAAGGGGCTAGAGCCTCCATTTTTGCACTCAGGTCTAAGTCTCAACGCCCTCTATCAGAATTTGGGAAGATTGGAGAAACTTAATTTTTCGCCCCAAAAAAAAAAACGTAAGGGGTACCACTGTCGTTTTTTTTTCGGGCCGAATTTTTGAGTTTTGATATCTCAGCTCTGGAAGGGGCTAGAGCCTCCATTTTTGCACTCAGGTCTAAGGCTCACGGCCCTCTATCAGAATCCAGAGTTTTGAGAAGATTGGGGATACTTAATTTTTCGCCCCAAAAAAAAAAAACGTAAGGGGTAACACTGTCGTTTTTTTTTTCGGGTCGAAATTTTGATTTTCGATATCTCAGCTCTGGAAGGGTCTAGAGCCTCCATTTTTGCACTCAGGTCTAAGTCTCATTGCCCTCTATCAGAATTTGGGAAGATTGGAGAAACTTAATTTTTCGCCCAAAAAAAAAAACGTAAGGGGTAACACTGTCGTTTTTTTTTTCGGGTCGAAATTTTGATTTTCGATATCTCAGCTCTGGAAGGGTCTAGAGCCTCCATTTTTGCACTCAGGTCTAAGTCTCATGGCCCTCTATCAGAATTTGGGAAGATTGGAGAAACTTAATTTTTCGCCCAAAAAAAAAAACGTAAGGGGTACCACTGTCGTTTTTTTTTCGGGCCGAATTTTTGAGTTTCGATATCTCAGCTCTGGAAGGGGCTAGAGCCTCCATTTTTGCACTCAGGTCTAAGTCTCATGGCCCTCTATCAGAATTTGGGAAGATTGGAGAAACTTAATTTTTCGCCCAAAAAAAAAAACGTAAGGGGTACCACTGTCGTTTTTTTTTCGGGCCGAATTTTTGAGTTTCGATATCTCAGCTCTGGAAGGGGCTAGAGCCTCCATTTTTGCACTCAGGTCTAAGTCTCATGGCCCTCTACCAGAATTTGGGAAGATTGGAGAAACTTAATTTTTCGCCCAAAAAAAAAAACGTAAGGGGTAACACTGTCGTTTTTTTTCGGTCGAAATTTTGATTTTCGATATCTCAGCTCTGGAAGGGTCTAGAGCCTCCATTTTTGCACTCAGGTCTAAGTCTCATGGCCCTCTATCAGAATTTGGGAAGATTGGAGAAACTTAATTTTTCGCCCAAAAAAAAAACGTAAGGGGTACCACTGTGGTTTTTTTTTCGGGCCGAATTTTTGAGTTTCGATATCTCAGCTCTGGAAGGGGCTAGAGCCTCCATTTTTGCACTCAGGTCTAAGTCTCATGGCCCTCTACCAGAATTTGGGAAGATTGGAGAAACTTAATTTTTCGCCCAAAAAAAAAAACGTAAGGGGTACCACTGTCGTTTTTTTTTCGGGCCGAATTTTTGAGTTTCGATATCTCAGCTCTGGAAGGGGCTAGAGCCTCCATTTTTGCACTCAGGTCTAAGTCTCAACGCCCTCTATCAGAATTTGGGAAGATTGGAGAAACTTAATTTTTCGCCCAAAAAAAAAAACGTAAGGGGTACCACTGTCGTTTTTTTTTCGGGCCGAATTTTTGAGTTTCGATATCTCAGCTCTGGAAGGGGCTAGAGCCTCCATTTTTGCACTCAGGTCTAAGTCTCATGGCCCTCTACCAGAATTTGGGAAGATTGGAGAAACTTAATTTTTCGCCCAAAAAAAAAAACGTAAGGGGTACCACTGTCGTTTTTTTTTCGGGCCGAATTTTTGAGTTTCGTTATCTCAGCTCTGGAAGGGGCTAGAGCCTCCATTTTTGCACTCAGGTCTAAGTCTCATGGCCCTCTATCAGAATTTGGGAAGATTGGAGAAACTTAATTTTTCGCCCAAAAAAAAAAACGTAAGGGGTACCACTGTCGTTTTTTTTTCGGGCCGAATTTTTGAGTTTCGATATCTCAGCTCTGGAAGGGGCTAGAGCCTCCATTTTTGCACTCAGGTCTAAGTCTCAACGCCCTCTATCAGAATTTGGGAAGATTGGAGAAACTTAATTTTTCGCCCAAAAAAAAAAACGTAAGGGGTACCACTGTCGTTTTTTTTTCGGGCCGAATTTTTGAGTTTCGATATCTCAGCTCTGGAAGGGGCTAGAGCCTCCATTTTTGCACTCAGGTCTAAGTCTCATGGCCCTCTACCAGAATTTGGGAAGATTGGAGAAACTTAGTTTTTCGCCCAAAAAAAAAAACGTAAGGGGTACCACTGTCGGTTTTTTTTTCGGGTCGAAATTTTGAGTTTCGATATCTCAGCTCTGGAAGGGTCTAGAGCCTCCATTTTTGCACTCAGGTCTAAGGCTCACGGCCCTCTATCAGAATCCAGAGTTTTGAGAAGATTGGGGATACTTAATTTTTCGCCCAAAAAAAAAAAAACGTAAGGGGTAACACTGTCGTTTTTTTTTTCGGGTCGAAATTTTGAGTTTCGATATCTCAGCTCTGGAAGGGTCTAGAGCCTCCATTTTTGCACTCAGGTCTAAGGCTCACGGCCCTCTATCAGAATCCAGAGTTTTGAGAAGATTGGGGATACTTAATTTTTCGCCCAAAAAAAAAAAAACGTAAGGGGTAACACTGTCGTTTTTTTTTTCGGGTCGAAATTTTGATTTTCGATATCTCAGCTCTGGAAGGGGCTAGAGCCTCCATTTTTGCACTCAGGTCTAAGTCTCATGGCCCTCTATCAGAATTTGGGAAGATTGGAGAAACTTAATTTTTCGCCAAAAAAAAAAAACGTAAGGGGTACCACTGTCGTTTTTTTTTCGGGCCGAATTTTTGAGTTTTGATATCTCAGCTCTGGAAGGGGCTAGAGCCTCCATTTTTGCACTCAGGTCTAAGGCTCACGGCCCTCTATCAGAATCCAGAGTTTTGAGAAGATTGGGGATACTTAATTTTTCGCCCCAAAAAAAAAAAACGTAAGGGGTAACACTGTCGTTTTTTTTTTCGGGTCGAAATTTTGATTTTCGATATCTCAGCTCTGGAAGGGTCTAGAGCCTCCATTTTTGCACTCAGGTCTAAGGCTCACGGCCCTCTATCAGAATCCAGAGTTTTGAGAAGATTGGGGATACTTAATTTTTCGCCCAAAAAAAAAAAAAACGTAAGGGGTAACACTGTTGTTGTTTTTTTCGGGTCGAAATTTTGATTTTCGATATCTCAGCTCTGGAAGGGGCTAGAGCCTCCATTTTTGCACTCAGGTCTAAGTCTCATGGCCCTCTATCAGAATTTGGGAAGATTGGAGAAACTTAATTTTTCGCCCAAAAAAAAAAACGTAAGGGGTACCACTGTCGTTTTTTTTTTCGGGCCGAATTTTTGAGTTTCGATATCTCAGCTCTGGAAGGGGCTAGAGCCTCCATTTTTGCACTCAGGTCTAAGTCTCATGGCCCTCTATCAGAATTTGGGAAGATTGGAGAAACTTAATTTTTCGCCCAAAAAAAAAAACGTCAGGGGTACCACTGTCGTTTTTTTTTCGGGCCGAATTTTTGAGTTTCGATATCTCAGCTCTGGAAGGGTCTAGAGCCTCCATTTTTGCACTCAGGTCTAAGGCTCACGGCCCTCTATCAGAATCCAGAGTTTTGAGAAGATTGGGGATACTTAATTTTTCGCCCAAAAAAAAAAAAACGTAAGGGGTAACACTGTTGTTTTTTTTTTCGGGTCGAAATTTTGATTTTCGATATCTCAGCTCTGGAAGGGGCTAGAGCCTCCATTTTTGCACTCAGGTCTAAGTCTCATGGCCCTCTATCAGAATTTGGGAAGATTGGAGAAACTTAATTTTTCGCCCAAAAAAAAAAACGTAAGGGGTAACACTGTCGTTTTTTTTTCGGTCGAAATTTTGATTTTCGATATCTCAGCTCTGGAAGGGTCTAGAGCCTCCATTTTTGCACTCAGGTCTAAGTCTCATGGCCCTCTATCAGAATTTGGGAAGATTGGAGAAACTTAATTTTTCGCCCAAAAAAAAAAACGTAAGGGGTACCACTGTCGTTTTTTTTTCGGGCCGAATTTTTGAGTTTCGATATCTCAGCTCTGGAAGGGGCTAGAGCCTCCATTTTTGCACTCAGGTCTAAGTCTCATGGCCCTGTACCAGAATTTGGGAAGATTGGAGAAACTTAATTTTTCGCCCAAAAAAAAAAACGTAAGGGGTACCACTGTCGTTTTTTTTTCGGGCCGAATTTTTGAGTTTCGATATCTCAGCTCTGGAAGGGGCTAGAGCCTCCATTTTTGCACTCAGGTCTAAGTCTCATGGCCCTCTACCAGAATTTGGGAAGATTGGAGAAACTTAATTTTTCGCCCAAAAAAAAAAACGTAAGGGGTACCACTGTCGTTTTTTTTTCGGGCCGAATTTTTGAGTTTCGATATCTCAGCTCTGGAAGGGGCTAGAGCCTCCATTTTTGCACTCAGGTCTAAGTCTTATGGCCCTCTATCAGAATTTGGGAAGATTGGAGAAACTTAATTTTTCGCCCAAAAAAAAAAAACGTAAGGGGTACCACTGTCGTTTTTTTTTCGGGCCGAATTTTTGAGTTTCGATATCTCAGCTCTGGAAGGGGCTAGAGCCTCCATTTTTGCACTCAGGTCTAAGTCTCAACGCCCTCTATCAGAATTTGGGAAGATTGGAGAAACTTAATTTTTCGCCCCAAAAAAAAAAACGTAAGGGGTACCACTGTCGTTTTTTTTTCGGGCCGAATTTTTGAGTTTTGATATCTCAGCTCTGGAAGGGGCTAGAGCCTCCATTTTTGCACTCAGGTCTAAGGCTCACGGCCCTCTATCAGAATCCAGAGTTTTGAGAAGATTGGGGATACTTAATTTTTCGCCCCAAAAAAAAAAAACGTAAGGGGTAACACTGTCGTTTTTTTTTTCGGGTCGAAATTTTGATTTTCGATATCTCAGCTCTGGAAGGGTCTAGAGCCTCCATTTTTGCACTCAGGTCTAAGTCTCATTGCCCTCTATCAGAATTTGGGAAGATTGGAGAAACTTAATTTTTCGCCCAAAAAAAAAAACGTAAGGGGTAACACTGTCGTTTTTTTTTTCGGGTCGAAATTTTGATTTTCGATATCTCAGCTCTGGAAGGGTCTAGAGCCTCCATTTTTGCACTCAGGTCTAAGTCTCATGGCCCTCTATCAGAATTTGGGAAGATTGGAGAAACTTAATTTTTCGCCCAAAAAAAAAAAACGTAAGGGGTACCACTGTCGTTTTTTTTTCGGGCCGAATTTTTGAGTTTCGATATCTCAGCTCTGGAAGGGGCTAGAGCCTCCATTTTTGCACTCAGGTCTAAGTCTCATGGCCCTCTACCAGAATTTGGGAAGATTGGAGAAACTTAATTTTTCGCCCAAAAAAAAAAAACGTAAGGGGTACCACTGTCGTTTTTTTTTTCGGGTCGAAATTTTGAGTTTCGATATCTCAGCTCTGGAAGGGTCTAGAGCCTCCATTTTTGCACTCAGGTCTAAGGCTCACGGCCCTCTATCAGAATCCAGAGTTTTGAGAAGATTGGGGATACTTAATTTTTCGCCCAAAAAAAAAAAAAAACGTAAGGGGTAACACTGTCGTTTTTTTTTTCGGGTCGAAATTTTGAGTTTCGATATCTCAGCTCTGGAAGGGTCTAGAGCCTCCATTTTTGCACTCAGGTCTAAGGCTCACGGCCCTCTATCAGAATCCAGAGTTTTGAGAAGATTGGGGATACTTAATTTTTCGCCCCAAAAAAAAAAAAACGTAAGGGGTAACACTGTCGTTTTTTTTTTCGGGCCGAATTTTTGAGTTTCGATATCTCAGCTCTGGAAGGGGCTAGAGCCTCCATTTTTGCACTCAGGTCTAAGTCTCATGGCCCTCTATCAGAATTTGGGAAGATTGGAGAAACTTAATTTTTCGCCCAAAAAAAAAAACGTAAGGGGTAACACTGTCGTTTTTTTTTTCGGTCGAAATTTTGATTTTCGATATCTCAGCTCTGGAAGGGTCTAGAGCCTCCATTTTTGCACTCAGGTCTAAGTCTCATGGCCCTCTACCAGAATTTGGGAAGATTGGAGAAACTTAATTTTTCGCCCAAAAAAAAAAACGTAAGGGGTAACACTGTCGTTTTTTTTTTCGGTCGAAATTTTGATTTTCGATATCTCAGCTCTGGAAGGGTCTAGAGCCTCCATTTTTGCACTCAGGTCTAAGTCTCATGGCCCTCTATCAGAATTTGGGAAGATTGGAGAAACTTAATTTTTCGCCCAAAAAAAAAAACGTAAGGGGTACCACTGTCGTTTTTTTTTCGGGCCGAATTTTTGAGTTTCGATATCTCAGCTCTGGAAGGGGCTAGAGCCTCCATTTTTGCACTCAGGTCTAAGTCTCAACGCCCTCTATCAGAATTTGGGAAGATTGGAGAAACTTAATTTTTCGCCCAAAAAAAAAAACGTAAGGGGTACCACTGTCGTTTTTTTTTGGGCCGAATTTTTGAGTTTCGATATCTCAGCTCTGGAAGGGGCTAGAGCCTCCATTTTTGCACTCAGGTCTAAGTCTCATGGCCCTCTACCAGAATTTGGGAAGATTGGAGAAACTTAATTTTTCGCCCAAAAAAAAAAACGTAAGGGGTACCACTGTCGGTTTTTTTTTCGGGTCGAAATTTTGAGTTTCGATATCTCAGCTCTGGAAGGGGCTAGAGCCTCCATTTTTGCACTCAGGTCTAAGTCTCATGGCCCTCTACCAGAATTTGGGAAGATTGGAGAAACTTAATTTTTCGCCCAAAAAAAAAAACGTAAGGGGTACCACTGTCGTTTTTTTTTCGGGCCGAATTTTTGAGTTTCGATATCTCAGCTCTGGAAGGGGCTAGAGCCTCCATTTTTGCACTCAGGTCTAAGTCTCATGGCCCTCTATCAGAATTTGGGAAGATTGGAGAAACTTAATTTTTCGCCCAAAAAAAAAAACGTAAGGGGTACCACTGTCGTTTTTTTTTTCGGGCCGAATTTTTGAGTTTCGATATCTCAGCTCTGGAAGGGGCTAGAGCCTCCATTTTTGCACTCAGGTCTAAGTCTCAACGCCCTCTATCAGAATTTGGGAAGATTGGAGAAACTTAATTTTTCACCCAAAAAAAAAAACGTAAGGGGTACCACTGTCGTTTTTTTTTCGGGCCGAATATTTGAGTTTCGATATCTCAGCTCTGGAAGGGGCTAGAGCCTCCATTTTTGCACTCAGGTCTAAGTCTCATGGCCCTCTACCAGAATTTGGGAAGATTGGAGAAACTTAATTTTTCACCCAAAAAAAAAAACGTAAGGGGTACCACTGTCGTTTTTTTTTCGGGCCGAATTTTTGAGTTTCGATATCTCAGCTCTGGAAGGGGCTAGAGCCTCCATTTTTGCACTCAGGTCTAAGTCTCATGGCCCTCTATCAGAATTTGGGAAGATTGGAGAAACTTAATTTTTCGCCCAAAAAAAAAAACGTAAGGGGTACCACTGTCATTTTTTTTTCGGGCCGAATTTTTGAGTTTCGATATCTCAGCTCTGGAAGGGGCTAGAGCCTCCATTTTTGCACTCAGGTCTAAGTCTCATGGCCCTCTACCAGAATTTGGGAAGATTGGAGAAACTTAGTTTTTCGCCCAAAAAAAAAAACGTAAGGGGTACCACTGTCGGTTTTTTTTTCGGGTCGAAATTTTGATTTTCGATATCTCAGCTCTGGAAGGGTCTAGAGCCTCCATTTTTGCACTCAGGTCTAAGGCTCACGGCCCTCTATCAGAATCCAGAGTTTTGAGAAGATTGGGGATACTTAATTTTTCGCCCAAAAAAAAAAAACGTAAGGGGTAACACTGTCGTTTTTTTTTTCGGGTCGAAATTTTGAGTTTCGATATCTCAGCTCTGGAAGGGTCTAGAGCCTCCATTTTTGCACTCAGGTCTAAGGCTCACGGCCCTCTATCAGAATCCAGAGTTTTGAGAAGATTGGGGATACTTAATTTTTCGCCCAAAAAAAAAAAACGTAAGGGGTAACACTGTCGTTTTTTTTTTCGTGTCGAAATTTTGATTTTCGATATCTCAGCTCTGGAAGGGGCTAGAGCCTCCATTTTTGCACTCAGGTCTAAATCTCATGGCCCTCTATCAGAATTTGGGAAGATTGGAGAAAGTTAATTTTTCGCCAAAAAAAAAAAACGTAAGGGGTACCACTGTCGTTTTTTTTTCGGGCCGAATTTTTGAGTTTTGATATCTCAGCTCTGGAAGGGGCTAGAGCCTCCATTTTTGCACTCAGGTCTAAGGCTCACGGCCCTCTATCAGAATCCAGAGTTTTGAGAAGATTGGGGATACTTAATTTTTCGCCCAAAAAAAAAAAACGTAAGGGGTAACACTGTCGTTTTTTTTTTCGGGTCGAAATTTTGATTTTCGATATCTCAGCTCTGGAAGGGTCTAGAGCCTCCATTTTTGCACTCAGGTCTAAGTCTCATGGCCCTCTATCAGAATTTGGGAAGATTGGAGAAACTTAATTTTTCGCCCAAAAAAAAAAACGTAAGGGGTAACACTGTCGTTTTTTTTTTCGGGTCGAAATTTTGATTTTCGATATCTCAGCTCTGGAAGGGTCTAGAGCCTCCATTTTTGCACTCAGGTCTAAGGCTCACGGCCCTCTATCAGAATCCAGAGTTTTGAGAAGATTGGGGATACTTAATTTTTCGCCCAAAAAAAAAAAAAACGTAAGGGGTAACACTGTTGTTGTTTTTTTCGGGTCGAAATTTTGATTTTCGATATCTCAGCTCTGGAAGGGGCTAGAGCCTCCATTTTTGCACTCAGGTCTAAGTCTCATGGCCCTCTATCAGAATTTGGGAAGATTGGAGAAACTTAATTTTTCGCCCAAAAAAAAAACGTAAGGGGTACCACTGTCGTTTTTTTTTCGGGCCGAATTTTTGAGTTTCGATATCTCAGCTCTGGAAGGGGCTAGAGCCTCCATTTTTGCACTCAGGTCTAAGTCTCATGGCCCTCTATCAGAATTTGGGAAGATTGGAGAAACTTAATTTTTCGCCCAAAAAAAAGAAACGTAAGGGGTACCACTGTCGTTTTTTTTTTCGGGCCGAATTTTTGAGTTTCGATATCTCAGCTCTGGAAGGGGCTAGAGCCTCCATTTTTGCACTCAGGTCTAAGTCTCATGGCCCTCTATCAGAATTTGGGAAGATTGGAGAAACTTAATTTTTCGCCCAAAAAAAAAAACGTAAGGGGTACCACTGTCGTTTTTTTTTTCGGGCCGAATTTTTGAGTTTCGATATCTCAGCTCTGGAAGGGGCTAGAGCCTCCATTTTTGCACTCAGGTCTAAGTCTCATGGCCCTCTACCAGAATTTGGGAAGATTGGAGAAACTTAATTTTTCGCCCAAAAAAAAAAACGTAAGGGGTAACACTCGTGTTTTTTTTTCGGTCGAAATTTTGATTTTCGATATCTCAGCTCTGGAAGGGTCTAGAGCCTCCATTTTTGCACTCAGGTCTAAGTCTCATGGCCCTCTATCAGAATTTGGGAAGATTGGAGAAACTTAATTTTTCGCCCAAAAAAAAAAACGTAAGGGGTACCACTGTCGTTTTTTTTTCGGGCTGAATTTTTGAGTTTCGATATCTCAGCTCTGGAAGGGGCTAGAGCCTCCATTTTTGCACTCAGGTCTAAGTCTCAACGCCCTCTATCAGAATTTGGGAAGATTGGAGAAACTTAATTTTTCGCCCAAAAAAAAAAACGTAAGGGGTACCACTGTCGTTTTTTTTTCGGGCCGAATTTTTGAGTTTCGATATCTCAGCTCTGGAAGGGGCTAGAGCCTCCATTTTTGCACTCAGGTCTAAGTCTCATGGCCCTCTACCAGAATTTGGGAAGATTGGAGAAACTTAATTTTTCGCCCAAAAAAAAAAACGTAAGGGGTACCACTGTCGGTTTTTTTTTCGGGTCGAAATTTTGAGTTTCGATATCTCAGCTCTGGAAGGGTCTAGAGCCTCCATTTTTGCACTCAGGTCTAAGGCTCACGGCCCTCTATCAGAATCCAGAGTTTTGAGAAGATTGGGGATACTTAATTTTTCGCCCAAAAAAAAAAACGTAAGGGGTAACACTGTCGTTTTTTTTTTCGGGTCGAAATTTTGAGTTTCGATATCTCAGCTCTGGAAGGGTCTAGAGCCTCCATTTTTGCACTCAGGTCTAAGGCTCACGGCCCTCTATCAGAATCCAGAGTTTTGAGAAGATTGGGGATACTTAATTTTTCGCCCAAAAAAAAAAAAACGTAAGGGGTAACACTGTCGTTTTTTTTTTCGGGTCGAAATTTTGATTTTCGATATCTCAGCTCTGGAAGGGGCTAGAGCCTCCATTTTTGCACTCAGGTCTAAGTCTCATGGCCCTCTATCAGAATTTGGGAAGATTGGAGAAACTTAATTTTTCGCCAAAAAAAAAAAACGTAAGGGGTACCACTGTCGTTTTTTTTTCGGGCCGAAATTTTGAGTTTTGATATCTCAGCTCTGGAAGGGGCTAGAGCCTCCATTTTTGCACTCAGGTCTAAGGCTCACGGCCCTCTATCAGAATCCAGAGTTTTGAGAAGATTGGGGATACTTAATTTTTCGCCCAAAAAAAAAAAAACGTAAGGGGTAACACTGTCGTTTTTTTTTTCGGGTCGAAATTTTGATTTTCGATATCTCAGCTCTGGAAGGGTCTAGAGCCTCCATTTTTGTACTCTGGTCTAAGTCTCATGGCCCTCTATCAGAATTTGGGAAGATTGGAGAAACTTAATTTTTCGCCCAAAAAAAAAACCGTAAGGGGTACCACTGTCGTTTTTTTTTCGGGCCGAATTTTTGAGTTTCGATATCTCAGCTCTGGAAGGGGCTAGAGCCTTCATTTTTTGCACTCAGGTCTAAGTCTCATGGCCCTCTATCAGAATTTGGGAAGATTGGAGAAACTTAATTTTTCGCCCAAAAAAAAACCGTAAGGGGTAACACTGTCGTTTTTTTTTTCGGGTCGAAATTTTGAGTTTCGATATCTCAGCTCTGGAAGGGTCTAGAGCAGTCATTCCCAAAGTCGGGGTCCCGACCCACACGTGGGTCGCGGGAGATTTTGTCTGGGTCGCCAAGTCGAGCACTATTTTTCAGTGTGTTGTAGCCTAGGCTACTCTCTAGATATGGGCTATTCAATTGGCGGCCCGCGGGCCAAGTGCGGCCCGCCAATCATCTCCATACGGCCGAGGGCACCCCAACCTCCCTCTCCTCCTATTTTCTGGTGGTGCCGCGCGGCTAAATTTGGTTAGATATGCGCGTGGACGCAGTGGCGCGTGAAGCTGGATGACTATACGCACTGTGTGTGTGTACCATGAGCACTCCGACTGACCTGAGAGAAAAGTTTACAGTCCGAATATTTCAGCAGTTTTTATGTGTGTCCCGTATTTCTGTCGACTGAACCAGCGATAATAATCATTCGTTGGTTTGATTATTTCCTTTCCATGAATTGGCCATTGGCCAAACGCGCGTGCATAACGGTCTGAAACGATTCGGATTTTTTTCACCTGAAGCGGTTTCTCGGTAAGTAACAACAAATAGAGAACAAAATAGCGCTGGTTTCAGTCGTTTCACTAGTTTACTTTGAACTAGGCAGCACGGCCCAGTGGATAACGGAACGCAAAGCTTAAAGGAGTTGCGTTTACTCCCGGTCCCGGACACTATTATTAAACAACGTTGCGCGACATCCTTTAAGAAGCGTCGGACACGTACTCCTCTCTCTTACAAACCACACATCACTCAATGATTTTAACTAGTTTTAAATCGGATGAAACAGTCTTAACATTCCCAACACTACTGATGAGAAAAATAGAAGAAACATGAATAAAGTTAGAAGACTAAATGCCCTAATCACCCCCCTTACAAACATTTACCATGTAATAGCCTGAATGTAATAATTTGCCATGGTTTGGGCATAAATGTGGAATATTTATATTGAATGCTATGTTATAGTCATTTATATTGCCTTAGATTTATTAGGGGGGTAGAGGAATAGTATTTAATCGTGTGTGTAGTTTTTTTTTTTTGTGCCTGTTTAGGCATTTTTATGCAGTGGTAGTGAGCCATGCATGGTTACAAAGTCTCAGTGTCAGAATATTTTAATTTAAGCCTATAATAATTATTATAGTAAATTATGTACACTGTAACTATGAGAATAGGAAAACAATGAGATGCCCTGTCAACTTTTCCTTTCTCATTTCACCTCTGCATATTGTCAACAACAGGTTAAACAAAAAAAGTGCTTTGTCAAATATCTGTATCTCTTTTAAATAGTTAACTGGAAGCTTAAAAAATGACCTTAAAAAATGGTCATACATATTTTGTTAATGCATAAATTCTCTTCGTGATATATGAACTATATGGGCCTAATGTTTTTTGGGTCACAAGGATTTATCGACTTTAAAATGTGGGTCGCCAGAAAAAAAGTTTGGGAAACACTGGTCTAGAGCCTCCATTTTTGCACTCAGGTCTAAGGCTCACGGCCCTCTATCAGAATCCAGAGTTTTGAGAAGATTGGGGATACTTAATTTTTCGCCCAAAAAAAAAAAAAAACGTAAGGGGTAACACTGTCGTTTTTTTTTTCGGGTCGAAATTTTGATTTTCGATATCTCAGCTCTGGAAGGGTCTAGAGCCTCCATTGTTGCACTCAGGTCTAAGTCTCATGACCCTCTATCAGAATCCAGAGTTTTGAGAAGATTGGAGAAACTTTATTTTTCGCCCGAAAAAAAAAAATGAAAGGGGTACCACTGTCGTTTTTTTTTTCGGGTCGAAATTTTGAGTTTCGATATCTCAGCTCTGGAAGGGTCTAGAGCCTCCATTTTTGCACTCAGGTCTAAGGCTCACGGCCCTCTATCAGAATCCAGAGGTTTGAGAAGATTGGGGATACTAAATTTTTCGCCCAAAAAAAAAAACCGTAAGGGGTAACACTGTCGTTTTTTTTTCTGGTCGAAATTTTGAATTTCGATATCTCAGCTCTGGAAGGGTCTAGAGCCTCCATTTTTGCACTCAGGTCTATGTCTCATGGCCCTCTATCAGAATCCAGAGTTTTGAGAAGATTGGAGAAACTTAATTTTTCACCCCAAAAAAAAACGTAAGGGGTATCACTGCCGTTTTTTTTTCTGGTCGAAATTTTGAATTTCGATATCTCAGCTCTGGAAGGGTCTAGAGCCTCCATTGTTGCACTCAGGTCTAAGTCTCATGGCCCTCTATCAGAATCCAGAGTTTTGAGAAGATTGGGGATACTTAATTTTTCGCCCCAAAAAAAAAAAACGTAAGGGGTAACACTGTCGTTTTTTTTCGGGTCGAAATTTTGATTTTCGATATCTCAGCTCTGGAAGGGTCTAAAGCCTCCATTGTTGCACTCAGGTCTATGTCTCATGGCCCTCTATCAGAATCCAGTTTTGAGAAGATTGGGGATACTTAATTTTTCACCCAAAAAAAAACGTAAGGGGTAACACTGTCGGTTTTTTTTTCTGGTCGAAATTTTGAATTTCGATATCTCAGCTCTGGAAGGGTCTAGAGCCTCCATTGTTGCACTCAGGTCTATGTCTCATGGCCCTCTAACCGTGACATCTACACATTTTCCAAAGTGGACTACTTGGGCTGCTTCATTAAAAATGTGACATTTAGACGTTTTTTTTCGCCGTGGATCGAGGCAAATGAATCCTTTTCACCTTGAAAATAATAAATGTTTTTTGCATTTTAAATAATAGACCATTTCTCAGTGATCGTCAATAAAACAAAATTTTATTTTTCTTGGTTAAATGAAAACCAATAGGTCGTGATGGTAAGTTTCAGTTTAAGTGTAAGTTTCACGTTTGAGGGGGTTTAAATCGTGACATCTACGTTTTTTTTTAAAAGTGGACCAACGTGATTATTTCACGTCTTGTCGTGAAACCGGGTTAAAGAAATGTTGTTTTGGCCACTTTGTTTGATATAATCACAACAATTTAACGTAAGCAAGAATGGGATTTGAACTCAGATCTTCTTAAAGCCCAACGCTTTATCAATTGAGCCATTGAATCTGTTGAATTCAAAGGTGTATTGAATGAATTTTTATTGACGGTTTGGTTTTATTCGTTGGAAAAATAAATATAGAAATATAATTTGACACAAGAGGGCAGTATAGCCCTATTTATGGTTTTGAGTTTAAACTAAACGGTGACAGCTACACGTTTTCCAAAGTGGACCAACGTGATTATGTCACGTCTTGTCGTGATACGAGTTGGGCACTGAAGTTACAGGAGTTTCTTCCCGTTGCTAACGGAACTAGGTCGAGTATTTAAAAGGTTATGGTTAACATGGTTAACGTGGTTTAACGTCGATGTAATACGTTGTTTTAGCGTACCTTTTGCTTAAACGAAGAGCTGGGGGACGCCCAAGAAAATAGACATTTTACTCATTAGGCTGCTTCATTAAAAACGTGACATTTAGACGTTTTCTTCGGCGTGGATCCAGGCAAATGAATCCTTTTCACCTTGAAAATAATAAATGTTTTTTTTTTTTTTGCATTTTAAATAATAGAACATTTCTCAGTGATCGTAAATAAAACAAAATTCCATTTTTCTCGGTTTAATGAAAACCGATAGGTCGTGATGGCAGAGGCGAATAACATCTGGATATCTCTCCACTGGAGCGTGTTAACGCAAACGTGTAAGTTTCACATTTGAGGGGGTTAAACCGTGACATCTACACATTTTCCAAAGTGGACTATTTAGGCTGCTTCGGCTTGGATCGAGGCAAATGAATCCTTTTCACCTTGAAAATAATAAATGTTTTTTGCATTTTAAATAATAGACCATTTCTCAGTGATCGTCAATAAAACAAAATTCCATTTTTCTCGGTTTAATGAAAACCAATAGGTTGTGATGGTAAGTTTCAGTTTAAGTTTCACGTTTGAGGGGGTTTAAACCGTGACATCTACACGTTTTCAAAAGTGGACCAACGTGATACCGGGTTGAAGAAACGTTGTTTTGGCCACTTTGTTTGATATAATCACAACAATTGAACGTAAGCAAGTATGGGAATTGAACTCAGATCTTCTTGATTAAAGCCCAACGCTTTATCAACTGAACCACTGAATCTGTTGAGTTCAAGGGTGAATTGGATGGGGTTTTATTGCGGGTTTGGTTTTATTTGTCGGAAAAATAAATATAATTTGACACAAGAGGGCAGCATAGCCCTATTTATGGTTTTGAGTTTAAACTAAACCGTGACATCTACACATTTTCCAAAGAGGACCAACATGATTATTTCACGTCTTGTCGTGATACGGGTTGGGCACTGAAGTTACAGGAGTTTCTTCCCGTTGCTAACGGAACTAGGTCGAGTATTTAGAAGGTTATGGTTAACACGGTTAACGTGGTTTAACGTCGATGTTATACGTTGTTTTAGCGAGGAGCTGGGGGACGCCCAAGAAAATAGACATTTTACTCATTAGGCTGCTTCATTAAAAATGTGACATTTAGACGTTTTCTTCGGCGTGGATCCAGGCAAATGAATCCTTTTCACCTTGAAAATAATAAATGTTTTTTTTTTTTTTGCATTTTAAATAATAGAACATTTATGATGGATAGATGCACTTTTATGATGGACAGATGCACTTTTATGATGGACAGATGCACTTTTATGATGGATAGATGCACTTTTATGATGGATAGATGCACTTTTATGATGGACAGATGCACTTTTATCATGGATAGATGCACTTTTATGATGGACAGATGCACTTTTATGATGGATAGATGCACTTTTATGATGGACAGATGCACTTTTATGATGGACAGATGCACTTTTATGATGGACAGATGCACTTTTATGATGGATAGATGCACTTTTATGATGGATAGATGCACTTTAATGATGGATAGATAGTTATTTCAGGTGGGGATCATCAACATTTGCTTCTTAGACATCATAAAGACTGTAAAAGTACAAAAGTTTGAAAACATATATCAATAGGGTCCTGAGGACAGGAGTGCCAGTGATCCAATGTCACAATTTATTTTTACATTTTTTGGTGTTCATTTGAGTGTTTATGCACTATACATCATCTAATCATGACTTGATGATGAATTTAGGGTCTCGGGTATATCTACCATAAGGGAGCGCGTCTTGTTCCACTCGTAGAGTGGGAGCATTCGTGGAATTTCCAGAGAGTTGGGGGCATCAAATTCAGGTTTCACCTCCTGTATCATGATCCCACCGGTCCAGTTCACCACATTTGAGCCATGAATGTTTGTTGTTTTGTTCAGATTGTCCCACTCGAGATGAAACACATTCCCTCACCAGTAGTAATAATAATAATTATGAAAGTATAATTAATTAATTATTAAGCATAACATTTTTTTTTCAACTTAACAGAAATCTGGAGAGACCATTATCTGCCAGTTAATGTGGGCTTCCATAACGCTAAATGCTCTTCACCAAGAAAGACCTTTCTAATTGTGTGTTGGTGCATGGTGTAGGCTATGTATTTGTGGAGTTAGTTTAAAAATGTATGTTAAATAAACCTCGCATTACCAGTGAATCCTAATTACATGATGTGATTTTTAATTAATGCATATTTTTGAACACGTTGTATCTTAAAATGTATTATTTAATTAAAATATCTATGTTATATTTTTAATGTGCAACAATTGACGTTGGGAACAAGCTCAACATGTGCTCAACAATAATTTACATAGCCAGTTATGAAAAATGGAGGAGATTTATCAAATCGAAAACTAAAGGAGAAAAACAGACTGCCTATAAATGTGCTTTTTTGGATATCCAGGGTGGCAACCAATATAGCCAGAAAATACATACATGTGACAATATTTCAGGTGGGGATCATCAACATTTGCTTCTTAGACATCCTAAAGACTGTAAAAATAAAAGTTAGAAAACATATATCAGAAGGGTCCATAGGGGAGGAGTTCCAGTGATCTAATGTCACCATTTTTTGGTGTTTATTTGAGTTTTTATGCACTATAAATCATCTATTTAAGACAATCCGCATATCTATCAATTCCTCATGCAAAGACGAAGAGAAAATGGGGTAGATTGTGTCTGTAGGATGTATTGTTCAGATTCTATGTTGGTTTAAAGTTTTCATTTTCCGCAGCCAAAAATCAAGCACGGACACAAAAGATGATACAAAAAAATCACATATGGGACAAAAATTTGCGCGGGGAACATCAAAATTCCTTTTCTAGACCTTAAAGATTACAAAAAACTAGGTTAAAAAAATACATCTTTCGGGTGCAGGTGAACCCCCCCCCCCCCCTTCCTACCAGACTATATTCATTAATGTGATTGTTACTAGTAAGAAAGCCATTTTAGATGATCTCTAATTATTGATATGAGAAATGCATTTTTAGATATCAAAAATGACGTGTAACATGTTGAAATATATATTTACAGATAGCAAGTAACATTTCAACTAGTGACAATTGACTATTGACGACTATTTTTAATAGTAACAAAGTTACTGTAAATAGTAAATTATGATTTTATTTTTTACAATTCTTGCTAATTTAATTAGAATGGCAGCCAATTACAGATATGAAAAATTATTATTTTTACAAATGTTATTCCTGATAGGAATTAGCTATTGTAAGCCATTTAAACTTTTTTTTTTCATTTACAGGATGTGAATCCTTGATATCAACAATTCTATTTTCACTAGTTAAATTGATAAATATTGACATCACAAACACATTTTCAGATATTAAAGATATATATATATTTTACTAGTAGTATTTCAATTGTTGATACTAAGAATAGACATATCAACTAGTGACAATTGAATTATTGATATCAGGAATTCACATTTTTACTAGTAACAATAATATGACATTATATTTCTACTAGTAAAAAAATCAATTCTTGATATCAACAGTTGATTATGAATGGCAGCCTATGGTGATATTAGTGAAGATACAATTACAGATATCAACAATTCATATCCTGGAAATGAATAAAAGTTCAAACGGCTTGCCATAATTATATTAGCTGATATCAATCCTGCTAATGAATACAAGTCAACCCGTTCACTTTTCTGACAGTCGGATCTGTGTGTGTTCGAGTCGATGAAGTCTTGTTAAAGTGTTGAGTGTCAGGAACAATGAAACATCACCTTTAAACAGAGTTTTCAAAATATTTTAATAAATCTAGAGAATGATTGTTACATCAGAAGCGAAAGTAAGCGAGCTGGCTCCCTCTGCTGGCCTCAATGAGAGACACCCGAGGGAACACTGAGTGACCACACACACACACACACACACACACACACACCATACAGAATACATGCACATACTTCATCTCAAACACTGACGTATGACAGGCGTAGCAGACTACAGATCTACACAACAAAAACTTAAAAATGGCAGCCGTATGAATAAAAGTAAACAGCCCAAGAATATTTTTTTGTGTTTTTTTTCTCTTTACATAAAAACATATAAAAGTTTAGTTATTTACGGACTTTCATATCTATAAAAGAATACGTTTTACAACGAACACATTGACTTGATTGCTTGATTGTAGAATTGAGAACTTTTCAGTGATGTAGAGACACATGGCATTAAGTGATGGATCATCGGAAGCGGTTAACACACACTGGCTGAATCTCACGGAGAAATACACACAATCAAAAGATGAAATCCTAAAACTATTCAGGCTCTTTGGATCGTGACGTTATCTTCAAGACAATTAAGCACATTCCCTCCAAACTCTCATGACTGTAATGGATACGTTCATTTGTACTGTGACTGTTCTTTCTAATGAGAGTCACACTATAATGAGAACTACAATACAGAAAATCATATTTAACCCTCTGGTACTGTTCGTGTGTCGTCAAAGTTTTAGATCGGAAAAAAATTATGTAATATTTAGTATTTTTAGGGTTTTTATAGTACTTAATTATATTTATACACTAGTTATAATTTATTTATTCACTTTTTAAGCATAGACCTGAAAATTTAATTTCCAACTTAAACTGTCGTACATTTTAAGTTTGATCTCTCTTTAAAAGACGACACTTGGCAGATTATTGCTGAGGTGAAAAAAAGTTTAAAAAGTTAATTATTGTAATGAAAAATGCAGAAAAATACAATTTTTTTATATATAAAATATATACTTTCCAAAACAAGTTTTACTCTAAAACTGTGGGAAAAATCAAAGTCAGAAATGTAAACAAGCTATTTTGCAAATTTTATATCTCAGAAAACGAGCGTTCAGTCACATTTGGTGGCAGTACCGAATAGGGTTGGGTATCGTTTGAATTTGAACGATTCTGATTCCGATTCCTTGTTTCGATTCCGGTTCCTAACGATTCTCGATTCAGATTCTTTTAAGAGGCAGGGTCAAAAAAGTTTAGCTAACCTTGCTAACCAACGGCCTTTCTGAAGGAAATACTCCTGTAAAAATACTCCTTTTGTCACAAATTTTGCATTTTGCAGAGATTTCGTTATTTTTAGAAAAGTGAAGCCACACTTTGGATCGCCGACGTAAGCTACTCATGTTCGACTCGCGCGGTTATGCCAACACTTCCGGTAGACGCTTCTTCGTTGGTGTTGTTCAGCGGTTTCTTCTTCCGCTCGGCGGACTGTGAATATCGAAACTAGGAATCGAAATTTTAACTTTTGAACGATTCCGGGAAAAATGAAAAGTTAGTCTCGGTTCCAATCGATACTCGATTCTCGATACCCAACCCTAGTACCGAACGCTTCCACTAGAGGAAACTCGTCATTCATTTCTTTATTTTGACAGCGAGGAGCACAAGAGCGACTATTCATTACAGGAATGTGTGTGTGTGTTCACACAGCAAGTGCCAAAATCTTTACCAAGTTTCGTACCATTCCGATGAAGTGAAAACAAGTACTATTTTTTGGTCAAAAATGACTGAACAGCACTAGAGGATTAATATATATATTGTCTCATATATAATTGTCCACAATGCAAAACTCATTTTTGTTAATAAAAACAATAATATGCTTAATTGTCAATAAAATAAAGGAGAGAAAACATTCTTCATGAGATTCACCCACGAGAAAATCTATTGCCACGACTTCCTAAAAAGATGAATGAGGCGCCACATTAATTGTTTTGTTTTGTTTTGTTTTGAGGAGGAGCATGGGTTATTGTGGCGGGCGCGGCGTCGTGCTCTCTGTTTTAACTCTGCTGAAGTGGAGCGAGAGTCTGGGCGGGTGGGTGGAGCGTTTGCCACTCTGTGGGCGGGGCCTGCTGGAGGGGGAGGCGGGGCTTGGCAGGTGATTGACGGGTGAGGGGGAGGAGTCTATAGCACTTCCATCGGAAGAATGGGGGCTGGCGCAGCGTCCTCGCTGAAGGTAGCGAATGCACTTCTTTTTCCTCCTAGGAACAGTCAAGAGAGTTATCTGTGAATAAAGCGTGGATGTGAAACGTCACAAATGTGAACAATGAGAGAAAATAAAAGCACACAAAAACACTTTATCTTATTGTGTCGTTGGTTACAGTGTAATAATATATGTAAGTACTGAGTAATATTAACTTCATGTTCTTACTATAGATAGGGTTTGGTTGAGGGTTAGTTGAACGTAATTTTGCATAATTTACTGTTAACGGTAAGTACATGTAAAGTACGTAACAAGGACACTGTAAAATAAAATAAAGTGTCACCAAAACAAACAGTTATGCAAGAATATGAGCTACTGCGAGGTCGTAACCCACGCGTTTGTGCTCGACCGGCGTCTGAATGTTTATATTTTAGAAATTACGACTCTTCAGTAAGTTAATCACACATAAATCTATTATAAATTTAGGATACATTTTCGATCCAACTCATCCGTTGGATCAAAAATCTTCAACCTCACAGTCATTAGATGATAAAAATCAATAAAATTCAGGACAAGCCCATTTAAAACCACCGAGGGATGTTTCCCACAGTGCGTTCACAAGTCGGACTCTGCAAACGTACGCACTGAACTGTAAGGCCGTAATATTAAAATGAGGAAAAAGATTTGAGTGGAATATATGCAAATATTATGTGGAACTTTTTAAAGACAGAACTAAGAAAAAAAAAACATTTTAATGGTAAAATATGCAAATCAGACATTATCTAATTAAATATGTACTAATTTGCATAAATTTCCAGAACATAAATATGCACATTGCATAATGCCAGGTTCAAAATTCTTTGGGATTTTGGAGAAATCAGAGGGAAAAATACTGTTTTTAGGATATAGTTCTAAAAACAATCAGACGAATGATTGATGAATATAGATTGGAATAACTCTGTAAAGTTTGGTGTGTGTGAAGCTGCTGAAGTGGAGATTTCTAATCTTTAAATATATGTTTTGTAATTGAAATCTACAGTCACAAATGGACAAAAGTGTAATAAAATAAACACTGAAATGTGTATTGTGGATTTTTCTTTCCGCAAACTGCATGAAAAACGATGTTTTTGTCCTTAGTGTCAAAGACTATGGACTTCCATGCACTGAAGGAATAGTTCATGTTTATCCACTGACAGAATATTGAAGTTAGTGTTGAAGTGGAAAGTGTTATCAGGTTTGGTCTGTAAAGCGCAGCGCTACCAAACCACAGAGTAACCCGTCAGGAGAGCCTGGAGATCAGATCCACCGCAGTCGCTTCAGACTCAAATCAAAGTCTCACACACACACACACACTCGCCCGCATCAAAGTGTCCCTGACAGGAGCGTAGCAGCGCTCGGCCACCGCAGGAAACTGAGCTTAAAGACGTCGAGCTGGAGCTCCTGCTGACCTCCGAGAGCAGACGCTTTACTGACGGCCATGAGGAGCTCCACACTCCAGCGCTCGAGATTAGAGGTAGTCCGATTAATCGCCATTTTTTAACATAATCGGCGTCGGCCAATATCCAAGTATATTAAGCCGATTATTAGGCGGGCGCATCTGTGGGCAGCCTAGTGTTGTCGTGAAGGACGTGTTTGACGCGCGCTGCCGCTAGAGTCATTTTCCAGCCGAGTGAGCAGCGGACCTAAATATGAGCCGTTAAAGGAGAACTCTGGCGCAAAATGAACCTTTGGTCTAATTACACATTGTTACCAAGTCAACCGTTATCTGAGATTTGTTTTCATGATTGCTGAATGTAAATAGTTTTATCTATAAAAACAGTTTAGCCTATAACGCTAGTATAACGCTAGTATAGGGCATAGAGTAATGACAAATAAAAATCGCTTGTTATTACCACTAACAAGGCTCAAAATAGCCCCACACTAACACGACAGCATAATCAGGGTCCCTACATCCAAACCGAAGCATTGAGAACTTTGTCAGTGTCCAAACAGTTTAATAAGAAGATATTTTATACACACAGTCAACTTCGCGAATACAGGAAGAAGCCATCTTTGAAAAATAGTCTCTACCAGTCGATCTGTGAACGCCGATCCATGTGCGCTGGTGAGATGTGAATAAGGTGATAAGGTGAGCGTGAACAGTAGGCTACATGTACATATTGAAGAGAAGAAAACGGTTCGTGTTTGTGTTTCTTCCGGAAACAACGGACCATATGAGATTCTGCACAGTTCAGCGCACTTGGTCCGGCGTTCGTAGATCGACTGGTAGAGACTATTTTTCAAAGATGGCTTCTTCCTGTATTCGCGAAGTTGACTGTGTGTATAAAATATCTTCTTATTAAACTGTATGGACACTGACAAAGTTCTCAATGCTTCGGTTTGAATGTAGAGACCCTTATTATGCTGTCGTGTTACTGTGGGGCTATTTTGAGCCTTGTTAGTGGTAATAACAAGCGATTTTTATTTGTCATTACTCTATGCCCCAAATACTAGCGTTATAGGCTAAACTGTTTTTATAGATAAAACTATTTACATTCGGCAATCATGAAAACAAATCTCAGATAACGGTTGACTAGGTAACAATGTGTAATTAGACCAAAGGTTCATTTTGCGAGTTCTCCTTTAAGTTAGTAGCTGGATTAAACATGGTTAAAATGCTGGCCAATCAGTGTAAAGTGTGACTGTATTTCACTGTAGACTGAAAGGTCCAACAGCGGGATGCCGTTTGTAAAATATCATTTTCCCATCTGGTGGTTGTTTTTGTCGTTCAACAGCAATTTACTAGGGAAATACGTTATTGTTAGAAGTTAAATTAAATACAATATAATAAATCTTATATATATAAAAAATTAAATCGTTTAAAGTTTTTTTTCTCCTTTTATGTGATAATTAGGTTATGTCCATTTGTCTTTGTCCGTCAACAAACAAAACAAACCAAAAATACATGTTTCAGGACATTTTTTGAGAGGATAAAATGTTTTTGTTGAGAAAGTTTGTCTATGTTAAGTAATTATCATTTCTTTTACATTTTATCTTTCAAATAGAGGTTAAAAACCAAGCAAATATCGGTCAAAATAAATCGGCATCAGCATCGGTATCAGCATCGGCATGAAAAAACCATACCGTACGTTCACACCGCCGCCGACTTTCCAAAGCGGCCGGAAGTCATTCATTTTCAATGGAAGCTGGCTTCTCTCAGCTGCAAGGAGCGTCAAATTCCTCGGCTTTGCGTTTTGGGCGTTTTGAGCGTCAATCTGAAAGTTGAAAGAAGCTCAACTTTATGGTAATGAGGTATGACGGTGTTCAGCGGCAAGCAGCGGCAAACGGCAGCAACCAATCGGAATAAAGACGTCCTTCACTCTGGCTGATTCCAGAGAAACATACGATGTGAACTTTCGTTCCTACCTAAACTTTAGTTCCGAGAAAATGGAGGAGAAGCTGAAAATCTCAGAGTCCGACGTCTTCTCCGCAAATACAGTAAAGCAGCGCCAAATACAACAACTTCACGATTTTCCATTAGGATCCAGTGATAAACATTTGAGAATGAGCGCAACTTTTATTTTAAATATTTACGAACGCTCGCTAATAAAAATAATAGTTAATTGTTATTTTTTCCCCGACCAAATGTGACCAAAGCGGTTATAAAAATGCTGTAATTTAAAAAAGTTTTCTTCAATGTATTGCTTGTTTTCTCGTTTTATTACATTTCATGTTGTGACACTTCTCTTCTCCTTGCAACGTCAGAGCGTTCAAAGTTTCTTTGACGCTCAAGTTGGCGGCGGTGTGAACGTACAGATATCGGTCGACCTCTACTCGAGATGATTGCACAGACGCCACTCGTGTACGCCATTCTGCACTACTAGCATAGATTAGCATTGTTATTTGTGTTATTTTGTTACTTGTGTTACGCATCACGATGAGCTTCATCAAGAGCCAATGAGGTTCATTCTCGTGTTACGCATCACGTTTTCACTCTCCTGAAATGTACTACTTTCCACTGGCTTTCAATGTCCCCAAAATGATTTTTGACTTTTTTGACTTTTTGAATGATTAAGAATTTGTCAATGTATAAAAGATTTTTTTTTTTTGTCTTATCTTTCCTTTTATGATATTTTGATGCTTAATGATGTGTTGTAAAGCACATTGGTAAATAAACTTTGACTTTGTATATCTGCACTTTTACTCAGTCACCTTATTTTTTTTGTATTTCGTCCTCCACTGTGCACAAGTAATGACTGGTTGGTTCAAACAAGACTTCAACTCAAAGCTTGATGGACAGAGCCGAAACAGTGAAGGGGTTTGTGGCACATTTGTTTGAGTAAAGCAGAGCTGGGAAACTGTCCTGCAGAGTTTGAAGCGTACAGATCAGGGCTGGAGCTGAACTCTGCAGGACAGCGCAGTGAAACAGCACTCATGTTAGTGACGGACAGAAGGGCAGTAGTACACACCTGCAGGGGCCACACCAGTCCGTTTGTTGGTTGAGCCCAAAGCGAGCACGGCATTTCTTTGGCGAGCCGGGGTCTGAGCGAGAGGCAGCATGCGTGAGCACGGGGAGAGAGCCAGCGGCAGAGACAGAAGATTGAGAGAAGGAGATGAAGGGAAAGAGGTCGCCAAGCCAGAGAGGTTAGCCATCCGCACACCAGGAGAAATAGAAAAGCAATCTCAATCAAGACAGTCAGAGCGCCCCCTCATAAACCAAGCCCTCGTTGCAAATAAATCGAGCTACATATCATATTATGTAGTCAGTATTATGTACTACTCCATATGATATACAATATAATGGTATATGTTGTTGATGACGTCAAAACAAAAGCAGAAAAAGTGCCATGGTCTATTTAAAGGGAGAGTCCGAAAATGAAAAATTAGCCCATGATTTACTCACCCTCATGTCATCCTAGGAGTGTATAATGTTCTTCTTTCAGACGAATACAACTAGAGTTATATTAAAAAATGTTCTGACTCTTCCAAGTTTTATAATGGCCGTTTCTGTTTTGAAGTCCATAAAAGTGCATCTATCTATCCATCATAAAAGTGCATCTGTCCATCATAAAAGTGCATCTGTCCATCATAAAAGTGCATCTGTCCATCATAAAAGTGTATCTGTCCATCATAAAAGTGCATCTATCCATCATAAAAGTGCATCTATCCATCATTAAATTACATCTGTCCATCATAAAAGTGCATCTATCCATCATTAAATTACATCTGTCCATCATAAAAGTGCATCTGTCCATCATAAAAGTGCATCTGTCCATCATAAAAGTGCATCTGTCCATCATAAAAGTGCATCTGTCCATCATAAAAAAGTGCATCTGTCCATCATAAAAGTGCATCTGTCCATCATAAAAGTGCATCTATCCATCATAAAAGTGCATCTGTCCATCATAAAAGTGCATCTGTCCATCATAAAAGTGTATCTGTCCATCATAAAAGTGCATCTATCCATCATAAAAGTGCATATATCCATCATTAAATTACATCTGTCCATCATAAAAGTGCATCTATCCATCATTAAATTACATCTGTCCATCATAAAAGTGCATCTGTCCATCATAAAAGTGCATCTGTCCATCATAAAAGTGCATCTGTCCATCATAAAAGTGCATCTGTCCATCATAAAAAAGTGCATCTGTCCATCATAAAAGTGCATCTGTCCATCATAAAAGTGCATCTATCCATCATAAAAGTGTATCTGTCCATCATAAAAGTGCATCTATCCATCATAAAAGTGCATCTATCCATCATTAAATTACATCTGTCCATCATAAAAGTGCATCTATCCATCATTAAATTACATCTGTCCATCATAAAAGTGCATCTGTCCATCATAAAAGTGCATCTGTCCATCATAAAAGTGCATCTGTCCATCATAAAAGTGCATCTGTCCATCATAAAAGTGCATCTGTCCATCATAAAAAAGTGCATCTGTCCATCATAAAAGTGCATCTGTCCATCATAAAAGTGCATCTATCCATGATAAAAGTGCATCTAACCATCATAAAAGTGCATCTAACCATCATAAAAGTGCATCTGTCCATCATAAAAGTGCATCTGTCCATCATAAAAGTGCATCTGTCCATCATAAAAGTGCATCTGTCCATCATAAAAGAGCATCTGTCCATCATAAAAGTGCATCTGTCCATCATAAAAGTGCATCTGTCCATCATAAAAGAGCATCTGTCCATCATAAAAGAGCATCTGTCCATCATAAAAGTGCATCTAACCATCATAAAAGTGCATCTGTCCATCATAAAAGTGCATCCGTCCATCATAAAAGTGCATCTGTCCATCATAAAAGTGCATCTATCCGTCATAAAAGTGCATCTGTCCATCATAAAAGTGCATCTATCCATCATAAAAGTGCATCTATCCATCATAAAAGTGCATCTATCCATCATAAAAGTGCATCTGTCCATCATAAAAGTGCATCTGTCCATCATAAAAGTGCATCTATCCATCATAAAAGTGCATCTAACCATCATAAAAGTGCATCTGTCCATCATAAAAGTGCATCTGTCCATCATAAAAGTGCATCTGTCCATCACAAAAGTGCATCTATCCATCATAAAAGTGCATCTGTCCATCATAAAAGTGCATCTATCCATCATTAAAGTGCATCTATCCATCATAAAAGTGCATCTATCCATCATAAAAGTGCATCTATCCATCATAAAAGTGCATCTATCCGTCATAAAAGTGCATCTATCCATCATAAAAGTGCATCTATCCATCATAAAAGTGCATCTGTCCATCATAAAAGTGAATCTTCATCTTCATATTTAAAACTATACAAAAGTAAAATAACTAGCTTCCAGCCAAAAGAACATAAGGATTACACTAAGTATGGAAGCTAGAATTTTACTTATAAATATTTTTCTTACATAAACACATGGCTTCGCTTCAGAAGACCTTTATTAACGTTATATTTGAATACAACTTCGGATTGTATTCGTCTGAAAGAAGAACAGCACACACCCCTAGGATGACATGAGGGCGAGTAATTGGTTATTTTTGGGCAACTATCCCTTTAAGCCCAAAGTGTACTTCAGTTTTTTGTGTGTGTGTGCAATTGAAAGCGTAGACTTTTTAAAGTACGCCCAATTTGAAAGAAAGTTGCATCCTTGACCAGGTTACGGTATTTTTGCCTCAAAAGCGTACGAATGATAAAAATGCCTTTGTAATAGTTGAAACTAGAGTTGCGTTCAGCTCTCAGTGTGGTCACACTTACTCGGTTCTCTTGGAAATTATACATTAAGTCCTGGTTTGCTTAACATAGATTGTAGAAACGTAACTTAAAGAACTGGGCTGTGTGAAGAGCTGTGTTTTTTTTTTTTTCTTTTGGTAATTTTACGCTCATACTTGGTTCGAACCGCACCAGAGTATATTTGAAAACACTGTAATATTGTCAGATATTTCACAATGAAAAAATCAATAAAAATCAAAGTATAGTTTGGCCTTTTTCCGGTTTCACCATTGTATTTCCTGAACTAATCTGCTTTACGATATAAATAGCTTTATGGTCATCATCATTCAGTGCCATGGTACTGTAATAGTGTCCCGAGACACACATGGTTAACAGTAAATCTTAAATCTGAGCTTATGCAGAGGGATTTCTAAAAACCCACTTGGTAAAATCACAGTAACACACGCCTGCAATTAAAACTGCACCAATATTAATAAATAGCTGCATTTATTAGCAATAATAATCCAACTGAAGGTGATTTAGTGCATTAGTGTCACTGCAGTGTTTATACGCGACTCATCCAGAAAGAATTTACAGTTTGAATGATTGTTTTTACACATGTATTTTGATATTTTCTTATATACTCTTAAAAATAACAAAAAGCTTCTTTATGGAGTGCATAAAGCGGCGTTGGTTCTGGAAGTGTTTTTTCCATTCATTTTTCTTCATTAAAGTCTTAATTAAAGCGTTATAAACCACGAAACAACCCGACCAGCCAAGAGGAGAATCATAACATTACAAACTTTGATTTGAAGCGAAAAACTAATTGAAAATCAGACAAAAATGAAAAGGTTCAAATCTGTGAACTTATGCAAGTTCACATATACATATATACATATGCAATTTTTTTTAAGTATTGTGAATGTGAGAGAATATTACATCACAGGAGTGGGCGGGGTTTCACCTCTCTGATTGGTGGAATTGTTTGTAGAGCATCATGGGTGATGTAGTTTTTCACTGCAAATTCCACTGTTTACTATTTTTAAATAAGTTGTAATAATACGGCCAACAGTTTCAACAGAAGCAAATAGCATTGATTAACAGCCTGTAGCTCACAGTAGAGCTGGCGTCACAGTTTATAAGCTAACCGACTGTTGCACTGAAGATTCTTTATAGTGGAAAAAAGGATCATTATATTTATTAATGTTCGGCACTAAAAGGTTTTTCTAAGGAATCAATGCAAAAACCCTTTATATGTAAGAGTGTGTGTTAGTAAAAGGACGCTCTCAGTTTGATGCATGACTGTCATCTGTGCAAAACTTGAAACACACACACACGCACACACACACGTACCTGAGCTGGAGTCATGCTGCTTGTCTCGTTTCCTTCGCTTCTTTTTGCCCTGTGGTCGTGAGAGATCAGAGAAGGACGTGAACATCATCGTCACACACACACACACACACACACACACACACACACACACACACACACACACACGTGTGTTAAATCATGCTAATTACTCTCTCCTGTTTCTGTGTGCCTGATCTCTGTGGACGCCTCTGCTGTCTTCTCAGATACACACTGAGTGTGTGTGTGTGTGTGTGTGTGTGTGTGTGTGTGTGTGATTGAGAGAAAGAGAGAAAGAGACAGTGTGTGTGTGTGTGTGTGTGTGTTTGAGAGTGTGAATGTGTTTAGTGTGAGTGAGTGTGTGTTTTATATATGTGCGTTAGCTTGTCTGAGAGTTTGTGTGTGTGTGTGTTTAGTATGTGTGTGTGTGTTTCCTGTTTACATGTAGGTGATGATTCTAAATGTAGGTGAAATTTCTGTTCCCATGTCATGAGTGTCAATCTCTGAGAGAGATATTACTTCCTGAACATAATCATGTATTGAATTCACCAATAGAAGAAGTCATGCTAAGGCTGAAATGGTTTCTTACTGGGAGTGTCTGATCTCTAGCTGCGGCCCGGGTCCCTCCTTCAACTTGAATCTATGGGAGCATTGGGCCGGGTTTTTTTATTCAAATATTTATTTATATATTTTTATATTTAATCAATTTATTTCAAA
This sequence comes from Pimephales promelas, assembly GCF_988280905.1. Taxonomy (NCBI): domain Eukaryota; kingdom Metazoa; phylum Chordata; class Actinopteri; order Cypriniformes; family Leuciscidae; genus Pimephales; species Pimephales promelas. The sequence goes on from NC_142787.1 coordinate 958,850, forward strand.
ATAATATTGTTCAATAAACATCGTCATCTCCCACATAAGCTGACCTTAATTTCCATTCCAACAAAATTTAAAAACTGCTGTTTAGTCCAGTTATCCAATCACAGTCACCCGAGTTTAATATTGCGCATCAAGGGATTCCTTCGTTAAATGCGTTTCTGTCGTAGTTTATGCATGTTTTCAAATTTATCCTCCTGAATTTAGCACATATTTTGAATTTATTTAAGATTTTTTTGTTTTGTTTTTTTAATATTCTTTTCATGCTGCTAGGACCGACGGCCAATATTATATGTTGAAATTTTTCGGACATCAAAATGTGGACAACACACTCGAAACTGCAAAGATTGACAGTGATAACTACGGAAGCCCTGAACTGAGCGTAAAAAAATAAATACAAAATTGGTTAAAAAAAATGTATATATACATTTCGAGAATAAAGTTGAAACATTGCGAGAACCAAGTCGAAACATTGCGAGAATAAAGTCGAAACATTACAAGAATAAAGTCGAAATATTGCGAGAATAAAGTCGAAACATTACGAGAATAAAGTCGAAACATTGCGAGAATAAAGTCGAAACATTACAAGAATAAAGTTGAAATATTTCGAGAATAAAGTTGAAACATTGCGAGAACCAAGTCGAAACATTGCGAGAATAAAGTCGAAACATTACAAGAATAAAGTTGAAATATTGCGAGAATAAAGTCGAAACATTACGAGAATAAAGTCGAAATATTGCGAGAATAAAGTCGAAACATTACGAGAATAAAGTCGAAACATTACGAGAATAAAGTCGAAACATTACGAGAATAAAGTCGAAATATTGCGAGAATAAAGTCGAAACATTACGAGAATAAAGTCGAAACATTGCGAGAATAAAGTCTAAACATTACAAGAATAAAGTCGAAATATTGCGAGAATAAAGTCGAAACATTACGAGAATAAAGTCGAAACATTGCGAAAATAAAGTCGAAACATTTCGAGAATAAAGTCGAAACATTACGAGAATAAAGTCGAAACATTACGAGAATAAAGTCGAAACATTACGAGAATAAAGTCGAAATATTGCGAGAATAAAGTCGAAACATTACGAGAATAAAGTCGAAACATTGCGAGAATAAAGTCTAAACATTACAAGAATAAAGTCGAAATATTGCGAGAATAAAGTCGAAACATTACGAGAATAAAGTCGAAACATTGCGAAAATAAAGTCGAAACATTTCGAGAATAAAGTCGAAACATTACGAGAATAAAGTCGAAACATTGCGAGAAAAAAGTCGAAACATTGCGAGAATAAAGTCGAAACATTGCGAGAATAAAGTCGAAATATCACAAGAATAATGTCAAAATATTTTGAGAATAAAGGCGAAACATTACGAGAATAAAGTCTAAATATCACAAGAAGAAAGTCGAAACATTACGAGAATAAAGTCGAAACATTACGAGAATAAAGTCGAAACATTACGAGAATAAAGTCGAAATATTGCGAGAATAAAGTCGAAACATTACGAGAATAAAGTCGAAACATTGCGAGAATAAAGTCTAAACATTACAAGAATAAAGTCGAAATATTGCGAGAATAAAGTCGAAACATTACGAGAATAAAGTCGAAACATTGCGAAAATAAAGTCGAAACATTTCGAGAATAAAGTCGAAACATTACGAGAATAAAGTCGAAACATTGCGAGAAAAAAGTCGAAACATTGCGAGAATAAAGTCGAAACATTGCGAGAATAAAGTCGAAATATCACAAGAATAATGTCAAAATATTTTGAGAATAAAGGCGAAACATTACGAGAATAAAGTCTAAATATCACAAGAAGAAAGTCGAAACATTACGAGAATAAAGTCGAAACATTACGAGAATAAAGTCGAAATATTGCGAGAATAAAGTCGAAACATTACGAGAATAAAGTCGAAACATTGCGAGAATAAAGTCTAAACATTACAAGAATAAAGTCGAAATATTGCGAGAATAAAGTCGAAACATTACGAGAATAAAGTCGAAACATTGCGAAAATAAAGTCGAAACATTTCGAGAATAAAGTCGAAACATTACGAGAATAAAGTCGAAACATTACGAGAATAAAGTCGAAACATTACGAGAATAAAGTCGAAATATTGCGAGAATAAAGTCGAAACATTACGAGAATAAAGTCGAAACATTGCGAGAATAAAGTCTAAACATTACAAGAATAAAGTCGAAATATTGCGAGAATAAAGTCGAAACATTACGAGAATAAAGTCGAAACATTGCGAAAATAAAGTCGAAACATTTCGAGAATAAAGTCGAAACATTACGAGAATAAAGTCGAAACATTGCGAGAAAAAAGTCGAAACATTGCGAGAATAAAGTCGAAACATTGCGAGAATAAAGTCGAAATATCACAAGAATAATGTCAAAATATTTTGAGAATAAAGGCGAAACATTACGAGAATAAAGTCTAAATATCACAAGAAGAAAGTCGAAACATTACGAGAATGAAGTGGAAACATTTCGAAAACAAAGTCGAGATATTTCGAGATTAAAGTAGAAATATTTTAAGAATAAAGTCAAAATTACGAGAATATACAGTCTTCCATAGAAGTTTTTTTTTAGTAAAGAAACGCGCTCGTGAAGTCGAACTGCTCGGACATGGACACATAGTAGCTTTTTACTTTTATCTGGGCTTTCAACATCAGAAAATTCAACAGAAAAGAATTTTCAGAATACACTGGCATATGTACATTACAACATGTCTTAAGACATCACTTTATTCTCTATACTTTATAATTTTAGAACGGATTTTTTCGGATTCTTCTTTTTTTACGTTGCGCTTCAGGGCTTCCGTAGATAACCATTTAATGGAACAAAAATATGTCAAAATAGATGTGCGTTACGCAATGTAAATGCAGACTACTAGATCAAAAGAAAAATATTAGAATTTTTATGTAATTTTCAATTCTATTTTGATTATTTGTAAAATGTAATGACTTGAAAATGATCTTGAATGCCTCACTATAAGTTGCTATTGTAGTTGTGCTGGAGTCGTTGCTTACACACTAAACCTGCGCTTTACTGGAGCGCGTCAGTGACTCGATGCTGGACCCGGACCTGCATGTGTACCAGCCCATTAGATCAGCGCATTCGCTCTTAAAGTGACAGCAGCCTAATAAACCTCTGTCATTAATGTTAATCTAACAACAAAAGACAAAGAGAAAATCACTTTTGAAGCTTTAACAAAGACTAATCTAGATTTAATTTACACAACGAAGACTATACAGTGTTATTTAGCATTTGATTATTACACTTCTGTACTTGAAAGTTATTGTTTAAAGCACAAATATCATGTTTAAAATGCGTTTAGTAACTCCTATTTTATTTGAACTGACTGCTCACTTGTCTTTAATCATGTTTGAAATATATAAGTTAGGTTTTGTTGTGGTATCGAATTACTTAAAGTGCGCCGAAAAATTACAAAAAACGCAATATGATCCGTCGCCCTCCTTATACATGTACACTACCTGTCAGATTTTTAATGTTTTTAAAAGAAGTCTTCTGCTTACCAAGAATGCATTTATTATTAATAATACAAAAGAACAATAATATTGTTAAATATCATGACCATTTAAAATAAAGGTTGTCTATGTGAATATAATAGTAAAGTGTCATTTATTCCTGTGATCTAAGCATCATTACTCCAGTCTTCTTCAGAAATCACTCTAATATGATGATCTGATGCTCAAATAAACATTCATTATTATTATTAATGTTTTCTTCAGGATTCTTCAATGAACAGAAAGTTCAAAATCTGAAATAGAATCTTTTGTAACATTATAAATATATTTACTGTCACTTTTGACCAATTTAATTCCTCCTTGATGAATAGGAGTGTTGATTTATTTGATCTCTTTCCTCCAAAAAAATTAAAATTATCATTCAGAAGTTTGGGGTCAGAAAGAATTTGAGTACAATGTTACAAAAGCTTTCTATTTCAGATAAATGCTGTTCTTTTTTAAACTTTCTATTCTTCAAAGAATCCTGAAAAAAAATGTAAATAACGGTGTTCAACGCTGATAATATTCATAAATGTGCCTTGAGCATCAGATCCTCATATTAGAGTGATTTCTGTAGACTGGAGTAATGATGCTGAAAATACAGCTTTATCACAGGAATCAAAATAGAAACAGATATTTAAAATAATAATATTTCACAATATTACTGTTTTTGTAGTATTTTTAATCAAATAAATGCATTCTTGATGAGCAGAAGAGACTCTTGTGACTGGTGGTGTGCATGTTATTCAAAGCTGCTCGTCTTCACTCTTATTTCCCACATGTTAAATTATCTGTAGAGTTGTGAGTACTCACGTAGTTGTCTCGAGCGGACCAGCTGGGATAAAGCTGCATGTGAAGCTGTCGCTCCTTCCTCGCCAGTTCATAGTACTTAGCCTGTTCCTCACGGGTCAGAGCGTGCCACTGTTACACACACACACACACACACACCACCGTAAACACAGACTCATCACAGACATCACTGAACCAACTAGTGATGGCTCATTCAAGAATGATACGTTTATTGCGTCTGTCACGTGACAAATGAACGAAAGACTAGTAACAAACACATCTCAAACAATGTCATATTTGCATTAAAAATGTCATAATTGAGCGAATGATCTCTGGCTGTATTAGAATCAGGGTTTGAAATGAACTTTTTCACTCACTGGCCAATTCGGCTACAACATTAGGACCGTTCAGAACTTCTACTAGCCAAAAATAAATCAATAAATAATTCAAATAAATCCGATTAAGTACGTCACAGCGTAAAGTAGTTATGTGTTGCGTATGACGTGTGTGTTCGAGTACGCCAGATATGAGCAGATTCTGAGCGATACGCTGTGTTTATTACATCATGAGGACTAGCGCGACTAGCTTCCAGCAGTGAGTAAATAATAAGTAACATGTTGTGATTTGACAGCGTTACACGCCACAGTTAATTATTATTTCAAACCCGGATTATAATGATTTCTTAACTCAGGATATGATCAAGATTGCGTAAATTGATGTGTTCGTGGAATTTGCATACAACATTTAAAGCCACTTAAATGAACGAAATGACTCGAATAAAGATTCGTTCGTTTTGCTGAGTCAGTGAAATGATCCGAACCGACACATGATCCTGATAAGAGAAATGTGGACCGACCCGCCGGCCCAGGATCTGGTTGATGGCCGCGCTCTCCTTCAGCGTACACTCGGCGATCACTTTGGCACGCATCTCCTTCATGTACAGCATGAACGCGTTCAGAGGCTTCTTGATCACCGGCTTCTTCGGCTCCTTCTCACGCTTGCCATCTGGGTGAGATTTGCTGAGGAACGAGATAAAGAAGAACCCAGTTATTGTTAAAGGTGACGTTATGCCCCTTTCACCAGATGTACTATAACTCTACGGTGTCTCCAGAATGTGTGTGTGAAGTTTCAGCTCAAAATTCCACACAAATGTCATTTTTTGGGTGTGAGCAAAAACACGCCATTTTTGTGTGTGTCCCTTTAAATGCAAATTAGCTTTAGCTCCGCCTCTGTTCAGAACAGGGCGGAGCCTTTACACGAGCTTCAGAGACTCCGGCAATAGCACAGGCCGTTCTGACTGATCCAGGATCAGCTTTAGCTCCGCCTTCTACACGCTTCTGAATGTTAGCGGAGACGTGTGTGTAGATGTTGTGGAGTTCATCTGATCATCTCATCATCATGTTGAACTCTTCCACAAGTGTCCACAGTTCCTGAGACAGTGTTTATAAGACAGCGGTCACATGTTCTGCTCAATAGTGTTCAGTGTCGTCAGGCTTTGCTCAAACCTTCAACATTTCTCACATTATTATCAGTTTATTCGCTATAGTTATGATGAAAATGGTGATAAACATGAGCAGAACTCAGTGGATATTTGACTGGTTTTGTCCGTCCTTCTGTTGGACTCTCACACATGAATTATGTTGAATATCTGTTCAATTGAACTACACAATTAGATAATACCAGTTTAGCTCAACCAGTGACCAAGCAATGCTTCATGTTGTTCAGTGTGTGTGTAAAAAGAGCATTAGCAATTACAGAAAACACACACTCACTCACTCACTCACTCACACACTCACTCACTCACTCACACACTCACTCACACACTCACTCGCTCACTCACTCACACACTCACTCACTCACTCACACACTCACTCACTCACTCACTCACTCACTCACTCACTCACACACTCACACACACACTCACTCACTCACTCACTCAGCATGTGTTTGCTGATGGACTCACTGGTACATGTTCCTGTCGAACTGGTCGTGCTCCTGTTTCCCTGAGGAGGGCACTATAGCGGGGTGAGGGATTCCTGTCGGGTGCATGCCGGACTGAAGCATCAGAGAGTGAGAGAACCTACACACACACACACACAACAGTTATCTCAGCCCACTCCTTGACATTTTCCAGATCCGTCAGTATTAAAAGGGAAGTCCCCACGCCTCAGAGCACACACACATGCGTTACAAAACACACAAACACCCCAAAATGTTGGTTTGAGTTCCCTTTTAGTGAATGTCTATAATCAAACACAGTGTTAATGCATCATGTGACCAGCAGCTGCCGCTGTTTCTGCACTGCTGAAGCATGTTGTACTGCACACACACACACTCTGCATGGAGGAAAACAAGCATTCAGTACAAACTGAGGGACACAAATATCCCTTCAAAGGGGCACTAATGTTTGCACAGCCCGTCCAGATGGAGAGAGAGAGAGAGAGAGAGAGAGAGAGAGAGGATAACAGGCGCTCGTCGTCCTCAAGACTGTTCGGGATCTGTGCCCTTGACACGAGGAGAATTGAAGAAAGATGTGCGTCGTCTGTTGACATCCGAATAAAACCATTTCCACAGCTTGGATTTATTACTCCATGTAAGCATATTAACATGATTTGTTCATCTAATTCGGGTTTTGGGTTACAAAGCGAAACCACAGGCGTCTTTGAGCGAGGAGATCATCGTCAAACACACACGCGAGAGCCATCACAACCTGCGCTGACAGCACCGAACACACCTCTGGGTTACTGTGTGTGTGTGTGGCTGAGGGTACACATTCACAAGAAATTGTTTTACTGTGAAACTTGCAGATTGTACAGCTGCAGTCTTGTGGTTCATCACGTGTGTGTGTGTGTGTGTGTGTGTCTGCACAGCAGATATTAACTATTTACCTCCGTTGGTTTCCATGCAACTTACCAAAAATCAACCCTACAAAAACACTAAACTAAAACTAAACTATGAGAAATTATGAACTCCTATTGTGTTGATTAAAAATGTGTTTGAGGTCAATTTGACCAGCATATAATTGTTAAAATTAGAAACAAATACAAATAATAGAAAAAATAAAATAAAATCTATCTATCTATATGCACACAGTAGTGGTCATGACATGTTGAGCCTTTATTCAAATATTAATAAAATGTGCTTTAAGATTTTTTTCAGCATATAACGTAGTTGATTGTTTTATATGAGATAATATCGCAATAAAACATGACAAATTGTGCTGACATAACTTTAGCATTAATATGCCCAGACTGTCATAGAAAGATATTTTTAAATTGCGAAATATTAATAACTGAATATATTATAAGTTATAATGTTATGAGAAAAAGCTCATTATTCTTGGATGATTCAGAATTTGTGTCTTCAATTTACTATCAAAGCCTTCAAAGTAAAATTTGGAAAGTGATTTTTAAATTTAATGTATTCAATATTTTAATTTCTGCTGTCAAATTTCATGTCACCCAAAGGGTGAGCTATTTTAGTTCGATAATGTTTATATTTAATATTTTTAGTGGATTTTATGGTATTAAATTGTTTAGGCTGAATTTATAATCCATTTATTTACTTTTTTAAACAGACCTGAAAATTAAATTCCCAATTTCCAACTTATACTGTCGTAAATCTTGAATGCGTCAGAGCGACAGACTGAAGTTTGGTCTCTTTTCAAAGAGGACACTAGCCAGCCAGATTATTGCTGAAGTGAATTTTACGTTTATTGCTATGAAAAACATGTTTTACTCTAAAACTGAGAAAATCAAAGCCATAACAACTTGAAATTTGAGCCTGATATCTCAAAAAACGAGCTTTCAGTGAGAGTGTGTTCGGCTGCAGTACCGAACGCTTCCACTAGATGAAATTCGTCTCCCATTCATTTCTAATACACTCATTTTTGAACATGAGGAGCACAAGGGGGACTGTTCTTTACAGGACCATCTAACCTGTTCAAATCAAGTCTATGATTTGTTTTTTTTGGTGTGTGTGTTTGATATGCGAATGGTCAAAAATGACGAATCTCATCTAGTGGAAGTGTTCGGTACTGCAGCTCAAACAAACTCTTACTGAAAGCTAATTTTTTTTGAGATATCAGGCACAAATTTCGAACACAACTTGTTTAGATTTATGGCTTTGATTTTCTCACAGTTTTAGAGCAAAATATGTTTTTGAAAATATACATTTTTATATAAAAATATAAAACTTTTTGGTCAAAAATGACAAAGAGCACCAGAGGGTTGCCATGAACGTACATTCCTTACTGTAACTAACGCGCGTTTCATGTGTGTTTTCACACTGAAGGGCGAATAAGAAGGGAGTAGTGCTGAATTGACTCTGAACCCGTAACGTTCCTGTAAAAGCGGCTCTGTTGAGCGTAGAGTTGTGCTGATGGCGGGAGCTGGGTCGCGATCGGTTGACGACACACCCCTGAAGCGTCGCGAACTGTACCTGGAGAGGCACAGAAGAGGCCAATCACAGACATATCCGATGAGCGCCTGAACGCAATGGCCAATCAGGTGTTAACGATTCGGCTCAACAGCGCTCAGACATTAAAAAAAATTCAGTATTGGTACCAAAGTCGGTACTTTTGACAACACTAAGGGCTTTCGCACCGGAGGAACCTCTTCATAGTTCCTACAACTACAGGCAGAAGATCTCGGATTTTGGCAGGAACTGGAAACGATCTGAGCTCTAGGAAATTCTTCGAGGAACTCATTTACTCCGCTGATTGGCCGAACACACGAAACACCAGCACCCGCCATTTAAAAAAAAGCAGTGTAAACACAGATTATAGCCTACATATTTACTCCACAGTCTAACTCTACGAACATGTAAAACCGTGATAGATGGGCATCTTAACCTTTACGCTGAGGAGAAAATCCAACGCAACTTTGAGGAGATCGAGAGAAACATGATTATGAGTTTCTGCTCTGCAACACTGGACGTCAAACACACGGCATACGGTAATAATACCTTTTCATATAACTGTCTACTATGTATAACGTTCTTACGTTATTAGTAACGTAATTAGTTCTATCTAATAACGTATTAGACAGGACTGTAAAGGCCCTCTCACACCAAGTCCGAAATTTTCACACGTTAAAAGATTTTCGCCATTTTTCGCATCCATAGCGAGCAGTTTGAATGGTGTTTTGATAATTCAGAGCCACTGAATCACAAAATCAAAAAAAAACACATACGAAAATTTTGGACTTGCGAGAGTTGTGAGCTCAGCCGTTCTCAGCGCCGTCAAAATAAAAGTCTCAATAACAAGCACGTCTCACACCACTTCGAGTTCCTGCTGCCGCTGCGAACGCAACCTGGAAAACATTCCTATGGGAACCATTAGTCCTCGGGGAACCATCTCCATGGCCAGATCCTAGAACCACCCGGTGCGAAAGCCCTTACTAGCGTAGAGCTGGGCTGATGGCGAAGCTGCGACACACACAGGGCTGAAGCGTTGGATCGGTCGGTCAGTGACACACACAGGGCTGAAGCGGACTGTACTGTACCTGGGGTATGAGGAGCTGCTCTGCAGGCTGGAGGAGAAGGACTGTCTGAAGCCGCAGGAGGGCAGGGGATAGACAGTCTGATTGGGCCTGTGGGTCGGGGGACACAGTTAGAGGAACGCCTCCCAACACTGCGCTCCGGACTCAACCAATGTTGGGTGTTTGGGGAACGACTATCTGTTTTGACGGAGTCCCTCGACATTTTTGCGACTGCAGGACGACGCACACAAACCGTTTCTCACTCCGCATTTCTCCCAGAAAGCGTCAATGGTGGAGAAGCAAACCCACTGGGATTTTACTAATACCACCATTATCGTATCACAGAGTAAAGAGTTTATTTTTTTAGGTGAGAATGTAGTTGTTTAGACCTTAAACATGCAATTTACAGTGCATTCGGAAAGTATTCACAGCACCTCACTTATTCCACATGTTGTTATGTTACAGCCTAATATCAAAATGGATTAAATTGGAGTCCACCTGTGGTAAACATGATGTGGAAAGGCACACACCTGTCTATATAAGGTCCCGCAGTTTACAGTGCATTTCAAAACACAAACCAGTCCAAGGAGTTGCCTGTAGACCTCCGAGACAGGACTGTATCCAGGCACAGATCTGGGGAAGGGTACAGAAAGATTTCTGCAGGATTAAAGGTCCCAATGAGTGGCCTCCATCATCCGTTAATGGAAGAACCAGTGGGACCCGTCCAAGAGCAGTCCGCCCGGCCAAACTGAGCGATCGGGGGAGAAGGGCCTCAGTCAGGGAGGTGCCCGATGGACACTCTGGCAGAGCTCCAGTGTTTCTCTGTGGAGAGAGGAGGAGCTTCCAGAAGAACAACCATCTCTGCAGATCTCCACCAATCAGAAGAAGCCACTCGTCAGTAAAGGCACATCAGGTTCAAAGTGTCCATCAGGTTCTTGGTCTCCCTTTTCCCCCGATCGCTCAGCTCTAGGAAGAGTCCTGGGGTGCGTTTCCCGAAAGCATCGTTAGCCAACTATGGTCGCAAGTTGGTCGCAATTTTCCATTGAACTCTATTGGCAACGACGGGACTTGCGACCATAGTGGGCTAACGATGCTTTCGGGAAACGCACCCCTGGTCGTTCCAAACTTCTTCCATTAACGGATGATGGCGGCCACTGTGCACATTCCAACCTTCCCCGGATCTGTGCCTGGATCCAATCCTGTCTCAGAGGTCTACAGACAACTCTTTGGACTTCATGGCTTGGTTTGTGCTCTGACATGCACTGCTAACTGTGGGACCTTACTGTATATGGACAGGTGTGTGCCTTTCCACATCATGAGTTTACCACAGGTGGACTCCAATCCAGTTGTAGAAACATCTCAAGGATAATCAGTGGAAACCAGAGGCACCTGAGCAGCTCAATTCTCAACCCGAGTGTCACGTGAAAGACTATAAATACATCAATTTTAATAAATTTGCAAAGATTTCAAACAAATTTCGTTCACGTTATCAGTATGTAGAATTCTGAGGAAAATAATGAATTTAATCCATTTTGGAATAAGTCTGTAACTCAACAAATGAATGCTTTCCGGATGCACTGTCTAATCTTCAGTTCAAAGAGGGAATTATTGAATATGTAATAATGTTGTTATGGGAATGTTGGAAAAACAAAACGTTTTCTATTCCCTTTTAAAAGTTGACCAATCAATAACTATGCCAGATTATCTGGTGAGTCAGTGTTGCTCTGACCCACCAGTAGAAAATCCCTCTACTTTACACTAAAGGCCACACACACTGATGGAGTTCAGCTTTATATCTCGACATTAGCGGGAACGACATGACATGTCCGGACACACCGAGGCGCTTCGCTCTTACCAGTTCATGGAGGGAGGGATCTGGCCTTGGGGCAGCGAGTAGAAGCCGGAGATCTCCTGCGACTGATGCCTGTGAACACCTGTAAGACAGAGCGGGGGACGGTTATCATCGGCGCGCTGGGAACCTGCCATTACGCCTCGTCTCCGGGGCCAACGCCTGCAATCCTCAGACAGGAAGAGGCGGGGCATCGTTTCCCATAGCAACTGTAGACGGAACACCAGCGTTTAAATGCGTGTGAAGCTTCAAACGGACCTGCGAGGGAATTTACCCCGATAATCTAATATTCAAGATTCAGCCTCCACCATTATCTGAATATATATTTTTAACAAAATTATTAAAAATTAAAAATGTTAAATTAATAATAAATGCATTTTTTTAATCATAATTTTTGTGTGTGTGTGTGTATTTTCTGTTATATGAAATCAGTTCATTCAAGATGAAACTAATATCAGTGTTTACTCTAAAACAGTAATTAATTACTAGTTACTAATTACCTCTTCAACAGTGTAATTAGATTACTGTACTAATTGCTCTCTCTAAAAATTTAACTTAATTACTTTTAATTACTAATCCCATATCAATCTCAACCATCTGAATAATACAAGGATAGGCATGAATCTGTTTTAATTCGTTCAAATAAATACTATAAAATTGCATGAATTATCCTTAAACTGACCAAGGTGGAGAAGGTTACATTATAAAAACATACTTTTTAGCATCAGACAATACATTTTGATGTTAAATCCGCTATTGTTTTATGTCTGATCACATGACATTTCAATTTTTTTTCATACATATTTTACAATAATTCATATGAATTTGTAAGAGTGCGGTCGTAATATTTAGACACCTCATAAAATGCATACGAATCGCTGTGAGATTGGATTGATCTATTTACCTCAATTACATCAGAAGTAACTGTAATTAAATTACAGATAAATTAAGAGTAATCCCTTACTTTACATTTTCAAGGGAAAAGTAGTTAAATTACAATAACTAACTACTTAGTAATTAGTTACACCCAACACTGTATATTATATAGACTCATTACATGCAAAGTGAGATATTTCAAGCCTTTATTTCTTATAATTTTGATGAATTTGGCTTACAGATATAAAAACCTTTTCACAATATAGTAATTTTGAATTAGGGGTTTTCATATCTGTGATCCATAATCATCACAATTATAACAAATAAAGGCTTGAAATATCTCACTTTGCATGTAATAATCTGTATAATATATTAGTTTCACCATTTAAGTTGAATTACTGAAATAAATGAACTTTTGCACCATATCATATAACTCGTTTTTCCAGTTTCACCTGTACTTAAGCTGCGTTAGATTGAACTGGGAAGGGTCATGGCACTTGCATATTTGTTAGTTTCACTGCTTCTTTTTTTATCATTTATATTTTATTGTTATTTTTTTTCCACAGTATGGAAGCCGGGCAAACATATTCAATGTTCAAAGACAGTCATAACTGATTTTCCTTGAAAGCCCTTAAAGATAAGACATTAATTTTTGAAACATAAACCAAAGAAAAACACATACAATTTTTTTTATATATATATATAAAATTATATATATTATATTTATAAATAGATATAAATCAAATAAACTGTAGCTTAGAAATGGTATGTATTTTTCTTTTTCTCAGTGACAATCTTTGCATAGTAAAAATGGCTTTCTTCACCCATCTACATAGTAAATTTGAGAGGAATTCATAAACATTCAGACCTTACCACAAGTCTCTAAACAAAATCCGCTCTATGTTGCTTAATATATTTAAGCCTTCCTTTCCACATATTGTCAAATATATCGATTTCCAATCATATGGATGCAGTTAGCTTTTCCATATTGTAAAATCTACCCATTCTTCCACTTTAGTTTTACTGCTTCTATTTGTAAGTGTCTTTGGATAAAGCGTCTGCTAAACAAATAAGTGTGTGTGTAAAGGCCCAGCGAGTGTGTTTTCTGCAGGAAGTGATTTGTCAGCGCGGCTGCGAGCGACCCCGGGCTGTGTTTGCTGAAGAATGCTACTTGATCACTGTAATTAGCATCTGCCCTGGGCCGGTGTGTGTCAGTGAACCCTCAGAGCCGGAATGAGCCGGAGCCGATCGCAGGCGTCCGGAGAGAGAGATTTTTTGAAAAAATTCGATTTTTTTGCAAGGCTGTTCACATTTCCAATTAAACGTGACCTTTTGTGATCTCCTGTCACAAAAAAAATCTTATTTTTAAAAAAAATCGGAATTGAGCATTAAGCCCTGCAGTGTGAACGTAGCCTAAGTGACTCTCTCTCTCTCTCTGTGTGTGTGTGAGTGAGAGAGAGAATCAGTGAACTGTACCAGACTCAACCACCATGACCCAACAGGCTCACATGATGTTGACGAGTGTGTGTGATGTGTCATGACGAACCTCCAGGTGAAGTCCATGAGTGTGTGTGTGTGTGTGTGTGCGTGTGTGATACCCCGAGCTCGCGGTCCAGTCATCTCAGGCTTCTCACCGCTTTCACTCTCGCTGGGTTTCAGTGAGCGCTCGTATATTCACACACTCTTCTCAACGCAGCGAGTTTCCACTCAGGTTTATATGAAGTGTGTTTGTTCCTGCATGTAAATGAATAACTCCATACGACGTGCTTATCGTGTGCATACATTTACTTGATTTAAAGCAACATGTAATTAATGTGTGTATTTGAACACGTTGACCTTCCCTTACATGTTAACTCACTATTAAACCTTCTTATACCAGCAAACCTGTGCTAATATTACCCATAACCTCGTGTTTTGCAATACAACAACAATACAAATACATCATAACGGAGAATTATTGTGATGATGTCATTATTAGGTAGAGACTCCTCATATGAAGAATTGCTGTTATTGTCGTCTGTTATGATGGACATTCGAAAGCGATTTCTTAAAATAAAAATAAAAAAACATTATTTAGTGTTAGCTAGCAATCATAATCATAATCAGTAACTGGGCTTGTGCGCCATCTTTGCTATTGAGTAACGAGCAGTCAGATTTTAATATTACTACATATGGAGTATTTCTGGAAATATTGGCCGTTCATAATAAAATGAAAACAATAATACATGCGAAAATTCGAAACCTACATTTATTTATTTGTTTGTTTATTTTATATAACACAATTTAACAATGGAAAATATATTCTTACATCATTTATTAACCTTTCTTAATGTTAATTAATAAAATGCATTAACTAATGTTAAACAAATACAACTTTTAATGTAAATGTTGAGATTAAGGTTAAGATTAATAAACGCTGTTAAAGTATTGTTAGTTTATCCTAACTAACTTAGTGTCGTTAACTAATGAAACCTCGTTGCAAAAAATTTCCAAAATATTTAGTGTTTTTCCAACAGTAATGTAAAAACAATAATGCTATATTATTCAAATTGTATAATAGTATTTGTTGCATGACGGCTCTCAATTGAACACATTATTTTAGTACAATCTTTTATTAAAATTAACTGAATGTTGATTGAATATTAATGCATTAAAAAATTTCAGGATTTACTAACTCACACACACAAACACACACGCTCTCTCCCTCACAAAAACACGCACACACACGCTCTCTCACTCACTCACACACACATCTTTAGTAAATCCTGATAGTAGTTTTTAATGCCTCGAGAGGGAAGCTGTCAGTGTGTGTGTGAGTGAGAGTGTGTGAGTGTGTGTGTGTGTCACACAGCTGCTGTTAGAGGCGTTGCTGTACCTGGTTTCTGGCTGGCGTCTGTGGGAATGTGTGTCGGACTGGGGTTGAAGTGATCGTACGGGAGGAGCGGTGTGAGCGGATGCATCCCCGGCTGGACCACCGACACCTTGTTGGACTGCAAGAAACACACACACACACACACACAATAAGACGCTAGTCAGTCTTCAGTCTGATGCTTGAAAGCGAGTGTGTCAGATGTTGAATACATTTGCTGAGAGAATCAATGGGAAGGAGGCATTTGATCGATACGCCTTTGATGATCAAGGCCAGAAGCACAAGAGCTTGTTTGCTTTCATGTCTGTGTTTACAAATGGCCTTCAATAACTCATGTGAAACCACGTTTGCTAATGCTAACAGCATGTTGTTTGACACCATGTGTCATGGCGGTTGCATGGCTGGAAGTAAAGCATTTCTTGGCCAAACTTCTGACTGCGCCTTTCCTACGGGCGTCGTTTCATCGAGCGCGAGCACATGTGTGACGGAGAGACCCCGGACGAGTCTGGCAGAGTCGTGGCCACATTTACGTAAAAAAAAAAAAAGAAAGAAAAGTACATTTTCTCCTTTTGGTTCTTCGTAACGAGACCCTCAGCTGTTCAACACACACCGGACTGAAGCACACACACACACACACACACACACACACACACACACACACACCATACTCCTCAACCACGCTTGCAACTTCTCACTGAGTTCTGGTCGCCTTTGGCTTTTGGCTTGCTTAGTTTCATACATTCAAAACATTTAACATTCAACAATATTACTGATCTCCTGCATTGACCCCATTATAAGAGAACTCAACTGGATATAGATTAGAAATACTCTTTTACAACAGAAATGAACACTGAACTACAGGTGAAACTCGGAAAATTAGATCGTGCAAAAGTTCGTTTATTTCAGTAATTCAACTTAACGGTGAAACTAATATATTATATAGACTCATTACATGCAAAGTGACATATTTCAAGCTTTTATTTGTTATAATTTTGATGATGGTGGATTATAGCTCACAGCTTATGAAATTAGCTAAATTAGAATATTGTGAAATCTGTAATTACATGCAAAGTAAAATATATTTCAAGCCTTTTTTTGTTATAATTTGGATGATGAGTCTATATAATATATTAGTTTCACCTTTTAAGTGAACTTTTACACCATCTTCTAATTTTTTCGAGTTTCACCCGTCCTAAAGATGGACTGTGACCCTATTTTCTTCTAGAAACAAACTCTGTTGCATTATTTTCCAGTTCTCTGTGTAAAGCTGCTTTGAAACACTGTGTACTGTAAAAAGCGCTGTATAAATAAAGCTGACTCGACTTGACTGAAGTCTGCACTGCCAAATCAGTCTCATTTACTCTTGTTTATGGTGAGAGTGGAGAACTGCCACTGTGTTCTAAGGCCTCTGATTGGCCACTGTTTTCTAAGGCCTCTGATTGGCCATGTGTTCTAAGGCCTCTGATTGGCCACCGTGTGTTCTAAGGCCTCTGATTGACCACTGTGTTCTAAGGCCTCTGATTGGCCGTGTGTTCTAAGGCCTCTGATTGGCCACCGTGTGTTCTAAGGCCTCTGATTGGCCACTGTGTTCTAAGGCCTCGGATTGATTGGCCACTGTGTTCTAAGGCCTCGGATTGATTGGCCACTGTGTTCTAAGGCCTCTGATTGGCCACTGTGTTCTAAGGCCTCGGATTGATTGGCCACGGTGTTCTAAGGCTTCGGATTGATTGGCCACTGTGTTCTAAGGCCTCTGATTGGCCACTGTGTTCTAAGGCCTCGGATTGATTGGCCACTGTGTTCTAAGGCCTCGGATTGATTGGCCACTGTGTTCTAAGGCCTCGGATTGGCCACTGTGTTCTAAGGCCTCGGATTGATTGGCCACTGTGTTCTAAGGCCTCTGATTGGCCACTGTGTTCTAAGGCCTCGGATTGATTGGCCACGGTGTTCTAAGGCTTCGGATTGATTGGCCACTGTGTTCTAAGGCCTCTGATTGGCCACTGTGTTCTAAGGCCTCGGATTGATTGGCCACTGTGTTCTAAGGCCTCTGATTGGCCACTGTGTTCTAAGGCCTCGGATTGATTGGCCACTGTGTTCTAAGGCCTCTGATTGGCCACTGTGTTCTAAGGCCTCGGATTGATTGGCCACTGTGTTCTAAGGCTTCGGATTGATTGGCCACTGTGTTCTAAGGCCTCTGATTGGCCACTGTGTTCTAAGGCCTCTGATTGGCCACTGTGTTCTAAGGCCTCGGATTGATTGGCCACTGTGTTCTAAGGCCTCGGATTGATTGGCCACTGTGTTCTAAGGCCTCGGATTGGCCACTGTGTTCTAAGGCCTCGGATTGATTGGCCACTGTGTTCTAAGGCCTCTGATTGGCCACTGTGTTCTAAGGCCTCGGATTGATTGGCCACGGTGTTCTAAGGCTTCGGATTGATTGGCCACTGTGTTCTAAGGCCTCTGATTGGCCACTGTGTTCTAAGGCCTCGGATTGATTGGCCACTGTGTTCTAAGGCCTCTGATTGGCCACTGTGTTCTAAGGCCTCGGATTGATTGGCCACTGTGTTCTAAGGCCTCTGATTGGCCACTGTGTTCTAAGGCCTCGGATTGATTGGCCACTGTGTTCTAAGGCTTCGGATTGATTGGCCACTGTGTTCTAAGGCCTCTGATTGGCCACTGTGTTCTAAGGCCTCGGATTGATTGGCCACGGTGTTCTAAGGCTTCGGATTGATTGGCCACTGTGTTCTAAGGCCTCTGATTGGCCACTGTGTTCTAAGGCCTCGGATTGATTGGCCACGGTGTTCTAAGGCCTCGGATTGATTGGCCACGGTGTTCTAAGGCCTCGGATTGATTGGCCACTGTGTTCTAAGGCCTCTGATTGGCCACTGTGTTCTAAGGCCTCGGATTGATTGGCCACTGTGTTCTAAGGCCTCGGATTGGCCACTGTGTTCTAAGGCCTCGGATTGGCCACTGTGTTCTAAGGCCTCGGATTGGCCACTGCATTCATGCACTCAACAGAAAACGTGATTGTTTCTAATGCTCTATGCTGCAAATATAGCTTGTAAATGACTATTGATGCAACACAAGCAGATGTAAATGTTATGCTGCAATAAACACTTTTCACATTATCAGGGGTGTTTAATTGACCCAAAACAACTTCAAAACAACTTCATGGCCGGTACATTTCGAAACAAGAATCGGAAAAATCAGAAAAATCGATTCTGTTCAGTATCACGATATTTTGCGGTCACAATTATATCAACACAGTGGTGCAATATTTAATAATAAAATTATCTGTTTTACTTTCTGGTTTTCTCCGATTTCCTCTGATAATTTACATCCACAAGGTGGCGCTTGTTGTGGTGCATTCAACAGCAGATTCACATGAAAATGGCTTCACCATCACAACCGGTTGAACACGACACTCCGTCGTCTTTCTAATCAAAAGTGTGGGTAAATTTCGGTTTTCATCAAACAGCGTGTAGTAAAAACCTTGACATTATTTATGATTATTCTCAGGTTTATGTTACGCGGTTATGTCTGCTTTATGTTACTCTATTGTATTTATGTGCTGGGAGCTCATCATTCATGTGAGGGGTCTCCAATTCTAGAAAATATTTCCTGTAATAATAATAATAATAATAATAATGACGTCCTGTCCTGTAATAAGGTCCTGTGTCCTGAATGCTAAAGTTCATCACTATCCTGTTAATGTGTAGAAGATGATGTTCACAGAATTAAATTGATATTCGTAGTGAGTTGAGCAGTCTTATATTTCTCTTTTTTTAAATGCATTTGAATAATATGGGGGACATGAATCGCAATGTATATCGCAGAATCGAATCGCAATCCTTTCTGTATCGCAATATGTTGAGAATCCTAATAATATTGAATCGTGGGCCAAATGTCGCCATCCTATCGAATCATCAACTTTTTGCCAACTCACTCCCCTATCGGCAAAAGTGAACAAGCGTTCATCTTCAACACGATGCCCTTTCCCCACACAAGCACAAATGAACTCATATAGAATCAAAGAAGCATGGAGATGATGTATGGGAGCACGAGTCTATTAGCATGTGCTTCCTTCCTTTTATCCCGGGAACGCCGACGACCACCCGTGACGCACCGCCTAATGTATTCTTTGCTTTAAAATCCAAGTGCTTTTTTTGAAGCGGAAATTAAAGGTCCTTTTGGAGGTGAGCGCTTTGAGTGTTACGTCTTTAATCTCGGATGTGTGTGTGGTGTATGACGCGTCTGAATGGTGATGTTACACTCTTTATGCTGCCACTGCTTTTGATGGATCCAGTGCCTTTGGTCTGCAGTGATAACGCTTGAAGAAAGTGCGTTTTTAAGGAAAACATCTTTGGATGATGCTGGAGAACATAATCGAGGAGTCACATGATCACTCATTTACTTACATTCGATTGGCCACCTAGATTTTACCAAGAAAATAAATTATAATAATACATTTATATGTACGCATTTGGGAGACGCTCTTATCCAAAGCGACTTGCATTGCATTTCAAGGCACACATTTACATTTACACACTGGGAATCGAACTAGAGCCCGACTGATAAAGGATTTTGAAGGCCGATACGATACAAATATTTGTTGGTTTTAAAATCCGATATATCGTCCGATATTTTTTTATTATTTTTTTTTATTTCAGAAACGCGCAACAAAACATTAACAGATTTCCCTAACATTAGTTATTTGTAGTTATTTATGAGTTTTAAGTAAAATAATATGACAATGCATTTTAAAAAGAAACTTGTTTCTTTTATTGTTACAACAGAACAGATGGATGATAGCGGTATTAGCTAGCTTTGTGGTTAGCTAGTCTATGATGAGCCATAATTTGTCAATGGATTACGTCATACTGCAAATTGTAAATCATACATTTTGAATACAACAGGCTGAGGAGAGATGATACGTCTCATTGCTGTAACGGTCACGCGCTATTAAAGAAATACGTTATACACGAGTGTTGCCAACAGGAATGGTGTAGAGTGCCCTCTGGTGGACAAACTATACGACTCCAACACTCATGACATGGTTGAAGCGTGTTTCGTCCGTTTTTATTTTATTTTTGAAATATTCATTTATCGGCCATTATAACTGCCGATACCGATAGTTTGGAAAATGCCTAATATCGGCCGATAAATCAGACTGGCTCTAAATCGAACCCATGATCTTGGCGTTGTAAGCGCCGATACTCTACCGTTTGAGCTACAGGAAAGGCTGAATACATTTATTGATCAACTTTAATCAAGAATGAGACCAAACATTTAAAATAGCACATTAGAACAACTTTTTAAAAATATAAATTAGAGCCAGACCGATATATCGGCAGGCAGATATTAGGCATTTTCCAAACTATCGGTATCGTCAGTTATAATGGCCGATAAATGAATGTTTCAAAAATAAAATAAAAACAGACGAAACACGCTTGAACCATGTCATGAGTGTTGTATAGTTTGTCCACCAGAGGGCACTCTACACCGTCCCTGTTGGCAACACTCGTTGAGTTGGTCACGATGGCGGCGCGTGCACACGCAGCGACCTCGCTCTGTCCCAACAGAACGGTGTTTTGTTCGTTTAAAAAGTGTTCGTCTGAATGTTTTACATGTTCGTCTTGTCTTACTACATCGCACTTAGTTTTACCTATTATGTTTTTGTCTGTTTTTGTCTGTACACCGTTGGATAGAGGGAAACGTAATTTCAATCTCTTGTATGTCTTGACATGTGAAAAAATTGACAATAAAGCTGACTTTGACTTTGACTCACGAGACATACATTGCTTGAAAAACAATTAAAAGATCATCCCCATCAGTTCTCTTCACTCAAATAAGCAGGACAAAATTTGTGACTATCATGTCCAGTTTTGCTGTTAAATAAGTCGAGAGTGAAGCGGAATTAGCTAGCAATAATTACGTTACGTTGTTACAGTAGTTGACTGAGTGTCCTTTTAACTTTTGACAATGTGACTGAAGTATTTCTTTAATAGCGCGTGACAGAGACGTATCATCTCTCCTCGGCCTGTTATATTGAAAATGTATGTTTTACAATTTGCAGTATGGCGTTATCCATTGCTAAATCATGGCTCATCATCATAGACCACAAAGCTAGCTAATACCGCTATCATCCCTCTGTTCTGTTGTGACAATAAAAGAAACAAGTTTCTTTTTAAAATGCATTATTATATTATTTTAGTTAAAACTCATAAATAACTACAAATAACTAATGTTAGGGAAATCTGTTAATGTTTTGTTGCGCGTTTCTGAAATAAAAAAATATCGGCCGATATATCGGAATATCGGATTTTAAAACCAACAAATATTTGTATCGGTATCGGCCTTCAAAATCCATTATCGGTCGGGCTCTAATAATATAAATGTGTAATTAGGACAAATCCATGTTAACCCGTCACTAGCGTCCACATTCGATCTGTTGATCCACTGATGGAAGCGCTAATGAAACGTCACAGTTACGCTTAATGTTTCCGTCCTGGCCACCGTTTGCATGAAGACGAGATGCTTCACAGGTGCAGAAAAATTGTGCAAAATATTCAAAATATGAAACATTTCGAGGATGTGTCGATCCCTGACCTAGTGTGTGTGTGTGTGTGTGTGTGTGTGTCGCCTGCACTTTTAGATTACTGTAACTGAGAACAAACGGCACTTCCTGAGTGAGTGAAAGCGAGATAAGCAAAATTTCCACAGTGGTCTTTAAAGGCTGTGTGTATTCCTGTTGTCTTGAGGGTAAACGCGCGTGGGCTTATCAGAATCGAGGTCAATTTCATGTCGACGACGGCTCTAGCGAGGCTGAAGCGCTACGCCCGACACCGCGAGTCCCTGCGCCACAATCTGGAAATAATCGGAGATCTGGGAGATGGGAAAATGAGTGCCACTTAATTGGAGGTTTGAGGAGCTTCAAAGGGAACGCAGACATAACAACAG
This sequence comes from Pimephales promelas, assembly GCF_988280905.1. Classification (NCBI taxonomy): domain Eukaryota; kingdom Metazoa; phylum Chordata; class Actinopteri; order Cypriniformes; family Leuciscidae; genus Pimephales; species Pimephales promelas. The sequence continues at coordinate 981,199 of NC_142787.1, forward strand.
AGGCACATTTAAACACACTCAACCCCCATCAAGCGTGTGTGTGTGTGTGCTGACGGCCAGAACAGAGGGAGATCTCCTCATACCTGCTCATTGATCGATCGTCTCTTCTGTTCAGTGCACCTCAATATTGATCTCAGAGTTTCAAATCATCACCAAAACTTACGATAATTCACAAAATGGCCCAAAAAGTGAATTTATCAACTCAGCTCACATTCTCAATGTAGATTAAACACACACACACCCCAAAATTCAATGTATTCGGAGTTGATTCTTCTAAAAATCCCATAACTGTGGCATCATTTACAGCAGTTCGGTCATTCTGTCTGTGAGATGAAATCCACCCTCATGCAATACAAATGATGATTTTCAATTACACGCTCTTCAAAATACTTAGCGAGCTAAATATTAACTCCTAAAACCAGATGACTGATAAAGAGCCAGCAAACAAACACCAGCTCATTCATCAGCGCATCATCATGAGCGATAACTCATAACCGGCCTGTTTACAGTACAAGCAATAGCTTCACACACACAATGAGTGTTTGTCCTGCGGTCTGGAGGAATGACACACTTCCAACACCGCATTATTATTGACATCATAAATCAGAAACACTTTTAAAAACAAGGGACAGACATTTAAAAGAGGAGGCAAATAAAAACAGCCGTAAATAAAGATGCAAAACCCCTGAAACCTGTGATTTCACAAGATGCCAATATTCAAAGTGAAACTTCATGAAACGGCGCCAGAGGGAAAAACCCAACTCTCTACACTCAATATTACTTGGAAATGCAGAAAAAAATTGATTTGCTTGCGCACAGACATGCGTTACAAACCATGTGCGAGAAAAGGTCTTCAGGGTATTTCTCCTGTTCTTCAGGACGGGTTTATATCTGCGTTACGCTGATTCGTTCGAATGCCTGTTTCATTCAGGAATGAGGCAGGTGTTTATGAATGAATCATTGAATCTTTGACTCAACTGATTCGTTTCGAATGCCTGTTTCATTCAGGAATGAGGCAGGTGTTTATGAATGTATCATTGAATCTTTGACTCAACTGATTCGTTTCGAATGCCTGTTTCATTCAGGAATGAGGCAGGTGTTTATGAATGTATCATTGAATCTTTGACTCAAACAATTCGTTCAAACGGCTGACTCATTCAGGAATGAGGCAGTTGTTTACGAATGAATCATTGAATCTTTGACTTAACCGATTCGTCAAACAATGGTTCTGCTGTCATCTTAGTGTGGAACTATTTTGAAACAGAACAAAAATCAGTCAATATCGCGTATAAAATGTAAGTGACTTTATGAATGCAGAATGATTCTCGTGTTTTGGTGATTCGGTAATTTTGTGTTATTGATATTTTAATCAGGATATTTGCTGATGTCGAGCCCTGACTCAAAATCATATCAAATTCTTGATTTTTTTATTTATTTATCTATTTTTTATTAATAATATTATGAGTAGATATTATGTTACAGTGTTTTGTTTTAAAAAAAACAACAACAACTACATAGTTATAATTCTTGATATAATTCTTCTCCTCTGGCTCCGACTCTCGATCGGGAATCATGAAACAGTCCATGAATGCTTGAATCACGTCATAATTACGGTTCCCAGAGGAGCTTGAGACCCGTGGCTGTTTGAGACGCATCACACACACACACACACACACCTTTCCTTCACAGCTCTACCATGATGATAATTACAGCATCACAACACACACAGATGAAAGAGACGGGAGACTCTGTGAGTCCAGGCAAGGCAGACGGGAACTGTTGGTGGTAATGCCTCTGGGAGAAGTGTGTGTGTGTGTGTGTGTGTGTGCGCTAGGTAAGGAAGTGTCATTGCAGGGCTCTTTACTAATGGCTACGACTTCAAAGGCTTGAGCCAGAACAAGGACGCGGGGGAAGAGAGACTGACGCTTCCCAAACCCCCGAAACACACGGCAGACTCTCGCAGATAAGGACATCACGAGTTATCCATACATTCAGAGGATCTGCAGAATTAAACACACCCAAACCTTCCTCCTGACACTTCTTGGGGAAAAGATGTGCTTAATTCTACTCAATGTGCACTTGTGTCCTTAAAAGCGAAATACAAGTTTTGTGTGTCGGTCAAAAAATACCTTTTTGTTATTTTCAATGAAATTACTGAACTATATTTTAGCTAAATAATGCTATTTATTTAATATTGTGCCTTTTTAGGGGATTTTATGGTACTAAATTATATGTATGCAGTCTTTATAATCCATGTATTCACTTTTTGAGCATAGACTAAGTGTACTACTGTCAAGTTTTTAAGGTGCATTTTCAATCATGTTCTAATCTTTGTCTGTAAAGTGCACTTATTTTGACGTGTTGACTAGCTGTAAAGTTCAAGATTACATTAAAGTTCATGTAACTTAAATGCACATATACACATTAATGCATTTTAGTTCAACATAAATACTAAAAGTGGTCAACAAAGCACTCTAAACTTCAACTTAATGCATTTAATACAAATATACACAATAATACACATGCAATGTATTACGTTGACTTCACACTGAAGTGTATCCGCGTGCTAAAGTGCTGTTCTCGTTCACGAGGGCCCGATCGATGATGTTAGCGCTTCAGAAAGCTAATGCACATCTGAATCAATAACCCAGGCCTTCGTACAGTCAAACAATCTTGGGTTATTCTTTCAAACCAAATCCATTTTTGGGTTTTTTTTTTTCCATTTTTGGGTAGTTTTTTAGGAATAAATATAGTAAGTAAATAAATAAATATTTACTTATTTATTTACTTATTTACGAACTTACTAAATTTATTCATAAAAAAATAGTTTAAATCGTGGCAAAACTAGAAACACGCACACACACACTTTTTACCCAATAAAATATATAAGATCTTAAACTACAAACATATTTTTTTAAACAAAATGTACATGAAAAATATTTTTGATCTTGGCAAAACTAGAACTTTTTATAAAAATGTATACCCAATATATTATTTTGTTTTTAATATGCAAGTAAAGTAAATAAGTAAAGTAAGTAAAGTAAAGTTATTAAGTAAATCAATAAATTTGACAAAACTAAACAAAAACATCTTTTTAGCCAATTTATACACAATAAAATATATATTAGATCTTCTAAATAAAATAAATAAATTTTAAAAATAGAAACTTTCTTTTTTTTACAAAATATACACCCATTTTTTTTTTTTAGCTTGGCCAACCTAAAGAAATACGACTTTTTTTACCCAACAAAATATCTTAGAGCTTCTCAAATTAGAAACATAATTGATCCCTAAAAAAATATATTTTTTTTAGGGCTTGTCAAAACACGAATCCGAATAAGTAAAAAAAAATTAAAATGTAGAAAAAATATTTTATTTTTTCATTATTATTTTTTTTTGCTAAATTTAGCAGAAGAGAGAGAGTTATGATGTTAGACACAGAAACTGGCATGTCAGTGTCACACACTTACGGCAATATCTAACAATATATAGCTCATATTTATCTGTCATATTGTGTGTGTGTGTGTGTGTGTGTGTGTGTGTGTGCGTGCGTGCAAGATCTGTAAGTGTAAGTGTGTGTGTGTGTGTGTGTGTGTGTGTGTGCTTCTATAGACAGCACTTAATCCTGATCAGGTGGGAGGAGGAAATCAAGTTTCATCTATGACATCACTTCCTGCTCAAGAGTGAGATAATACATCCTGAGTCGGTTATTATCTGCGAGTGTCTCAGACATCTGACGTCAAACACACACACACACACACACACACACACACACACACACACACACACACACTCACGAAGATGCAGAGAAAACAGGTCAGGAGCAAACGTGACCTCGTCTGAACTCACGAGGTGGCCGGAGCGTGACTTATACTTTTATAAGGGGCCTATGATTTCTGCGATAAGGGATCATAATTTAATTATTATCAAAAATATTTTTTAAAGAATAACCAAAAATGTTCCTGCATGTTTCAATTTTAACAGTAAAACTTTTACTTCGATTGACAATAAAAGATTGTTCAATTTCACATCAATTAAATTGATGCTTTTTGCCTTCATTTGAATGCCAGAAAATTATAAATATATATTTTTTAAATCATATATTTTTTTTAATTAAATTAATTAAACATCCCTTTTGATTGTTAAAGTGTGATAAAACCATTCAAAAACTTGAAACAGAAAACACAGAATTTGGTAAAAAACAATAAAATGGAGTATGGAAAAAAAAAATCATAGAACCACAAACATTTGTTACATTTTCATTAAATTGTAAAATGTATAATGATTTGAATGATTTCAAATAATTAAACATGCTTTTCAATAACTATAATTTAACCATTAAAATGGTTTCCCCAAAAAATTGAAAATAAAATAAATAAAAACAAACTGAATTTGGGGGAAAATAAAGTGTATTTCCCAGAGCCAAGCTGGAGGTTAGAAGAGGTCGTGAAGGTTATTAAAGCATACAATATTTTTGGAGGAATTCATAGTAAGTTTAAAAGCATATTAAAAACATTAATATCAGATTTTCCCACATGCATGTAAAGCAATAACTCATTTATTGAACATTTCTGATATCTTCTGAGAAAGTCCGTGTGTTTGATTAAAGCATCTCTGATGATCGTCTACAACACCTCCACACACACACACACACACACACACTCTCCAGCTTGCTCGATTAAAGCCGCGGCGTCTATTAGCCTGATCCTCCGCGCTTTAATCTCTCCTCGTGTTTTATCGACTGGAGTATTGATGTGATGTTCAGGCTTTCATCTCCCACGGCCCAGAATGCAACAGTGGGCTTGTTACGGGGTTAACCCTTTCATGACGAGGAAGTCAAGCCTTCATCTACTGTATACACGACGATCACACACTTCTGAACTACAGGTGAAGATCCAGCAATGTGAATATGCTGCAAAAGTTCATTTATTTCAGTAATTAAAAGCTGAAACTAATATATTATATAGACTCATTACATGCAAAGTGAGATATTTCAAGCCTTTATTTCTTATAATTGTGATGATTATGGCTTACAGATATGAAAAAAACACATTCAAAAATTAGAATATTGTGAAAAGGTTTCATATCTGTAATCCATAATCACATGCATCACGTCATATATCATCTTTCAATATCATCTTACTAAGACATTATCAGCCGATATTGATATTTCCATGCATTTTATGTGAGTATCTGCTACACTGTTAGAAATATCTGAATGATTACCGGTAACATGCAAGCATCAGAATCTCATATTTCCTTCATATTCTCACGATATGGGACTATATGAGCCGTGAACGCCCCATTCTCTTCATGGATCGGCTGATGCCTGTAAAGAAGCTTTACTTTCAGGAGTGTTTATATATATTTAAAGGATTAGTTCACTTTTGAAAGGAGTCAGATGAATCAGATCAGAGGAGTCAGTTCAGAGGAGTCAGATGAATCAGATCAGAGGAGTCACATTTATCAGATCAGAGGAGTCAGAGGAATCAGATCAGAGGAATCAGATCAGAGGAGTCAGATCAGAGGAGTCATATTTATCAGATCAGAGGAGTCGGATGGAGCAGATCAAAGGAATTCGATTTATCAGATCAGAGGAGTCAGATCAGAGGAGTCAGATGAATCAGATCAGAGGAGTCATATTTATCAGATCAGAGGAGTCGGATGAATCAGATCAAAGGAATTCGATTTATCAGATCAGAGGAGTCAGAGGAATCAGATCAGAGGAGTCAGATCAGAGGAGTCAGATCAGAGGAGTCAGATGAATCAGATCAGAGGAGTCAGTTCAGATGAATCAGATCAGAGGAGTCACATTTATCAGATCAGAGGAGTCAGATGAATCAGATCAGAGGAATCAGATCAGAGGAGTCAGATCAGAGGAATCAGATCAGAGGAGTCAGATGAATCAGATCAGAGGAGTCAGATCAGAGGAGTCAGATGAATCAGATCAGAGGAGTCAGTTCAGAGGAGTCAGATGAATCAGATCAGAGGAGTCAGATCAGAGGAATCAGATTTATCAGATCAGAGGAGTCAGATGTATCAGATCAATCAGATCATAGGAATCAGATCAAATCCGAGCCTCTGTTGTCATTCCTCCCGCTACAAACACCGAATCCCATTTGTCCTGTGGTCGGTACATTGTCTGATGAGGATTTGTCTTGTAAATGTGTGGTTTTCTGTGCAAGAAACCGGACCGGTTCTGATGATTCCCCGGGCCAGTACAGTAATGGAGAGCAGCTCCTGCAGGGAGAGCTCAGTCGAGACACACGAGCTGGGATCCTGCTGGGACGACACACTCCACTGCACACCTCCTCATCCTCAATCATCTTCATCCTCAATCATCCTCATCAACATCTTCCTCATCTTTATCCTAACCTTCATCCTCAATTGTCTTCCTCATCTTCATCCTCATCAACATCTTCCTCATCTTTTTAATCCTCAATCATCTTCATCAACATCCTCCTCATCACAATCATCTTCATCATCTTTCTCCTCATCTTCATAAACATCTTTCTCTTCTTCATCTTCATCATCATAATCATCTTCATCATAAGATATGATGTCTTGTTTTTGAAAAAAATAAATAAAAATGAAGTGAGTTTGATTGAAATAAGCAAAATGATCAGAATTCAAACGCACACAATTATTTTCTGACCCCTTCGGCAGATCATTTTGCTTGTTTTAATCAAAAACTCACTTGATTTTTATTTTTTCCCCCAGAAAACACCACATCATATCTCATGGTATTTTATTAATCTAGTAAATGCATCTTAATTTAGGAACTTTTAGATATTCGGACAGGAAACAAGACTAATAAATCATTTTTGAGGATGAAAAACCTCAATCTAGAGCAGAATCAGATCACAGTTGTTTTGCATTAGTTTAGTTCATAGATGAGCTTTCTTTAATATTACTTCATAAAGCATATTAGTGCGGCAACACATCACTACAAGAACATTCAGTAATTAATCTAACCCAAGTGTATTTACACATAATATAATAAAAAGCTAATTGAATTTTAAACTCACATTACTTACAATTACAAAAACACGATGTGCCCAATACTGATTTTATTATATTTTATCATGCTTTCAATAATCATTTTTTTTTGTCTAAAAAGAAATCTGTCCGTCTGTTCAACCCTGTTACGCGGCGACATTTCCCATCTTTCTGACATCATAGTTAAATCATCAAACCACATGACTCAAACTGGTATAAACATATATTTAAATGGATAAATTATGCCTTTAATGCACTGTATGGTCTCATGATAAATTGCAAACACAGTTAGAATACTTATCTATTAATTAAACACACCTTTAGAAAGTATAACGCATTAAAGCACATTAACCAAATTTCAGATGAAAATTTAATACATTTTAACTTTGGTTACAATCATTTATGAAAACATACAGTGCATTATGAATACCTTTATATACGGTCAACATCTGAAGTGGATCAACAAAGTGAATCCTCCCGTCCTGAGACAAGAACGGCTATTGTTCAAAATACATGTAGAGCTTTAATGAAAGGTTTTGATCCACTAGTTAGTAGAAGTGCTGCCAAAAAACTAAAACTAAAAATCAAGTACTATAATAACTATTGTTCATATTTAAAAATTGGCCACAATGAAAACCCTGTGAATTTCTCAAAAATGTCATGTTTAATTAGAAAGACTGAAAAATGCAATATTCCTGTAAAATCTCTCCAACAATCTTGGTTTTAAATTTACAACTTTGGAAATCTTGTTTCACGGTGCGGTTTAGCCGTAACCCGATCATAACCCTTACATTTCTATCATAAACTCTACCGGTGAAGCTCGAAAAACGAATATGGTGCAAAAGTTTCAGTAATTCAACTTAAAAACTGAAACTAATATATTATATAGACTCATTACATGCAAAGTGAGATATTTCAAGCCTTTATTCATTATAATTGTGATGATTATGACTTACAGATACGAAAACCTTTTCACAATATTCTACTTTTGAATGTGGTGTTTTTATAACAAATAAATGCTTGCAATATCCCACTTTGCATGTAATGAGTCTATATAATATATTAGTTTCAGTTTTTAAGTTGAATTACTGAACTTTTGCAGGATCTTTTCAAGCTTCCCCTGCTGTATATATATATTGAGATTGCACTTCTGTGTGGTAAACATGAACATCCAGGAACGCTGCATTTGATCTATAGTCAGTGAAAGTTTCCATCGTGTCTTCGGTGTTTGCAGGGTTGCTTTGTTTTTCAGGTGAGGAGAGAAGACTCGGTCTGGTCTCATTTTCCATGGTAAACCACAAGATCTTACCGCACACAACTGTACTCAAACAACCAAACACACACAAAGCCTTGAGCGAGCGAGAAGCGCTGTCAGAGACGCACGCCCAGCACCCTTCACATCCCGACGGACACTCGACTCGAGCGAGGCTTTTTCCACACGCACTACAAATTAAAAGCAGAAGTCGGCGTAAATTAACAAGGTCTGAATCGAAACCAAATACGGTCATATTGTGGATCTTTAGCGGGGATGATCTCAGCGCTGTAAATCACACTTCATCTGGAGCTTCATCGGCCATTACACCACAGGGAGTCTCTTCAAACACACTCGACTCCTTCTGAAGCTTCACTTCACTCGCGAATCACACACACACTCCTGAAAGTAAAGCTTCTTTACAGGCATCAGCCGATCCATGAAGACAATCGGGCGTTCACGGCTCATATAGTCCCATAAAAACTCAAACTGAGCAGAAGGAGAGAGGAGATTCAGCTTGCATGTTAATCATTCAGATATTTAGCGGATACTCACATAAAATGCATTGAAATATCAATATCGGCTGATAATGTCTTAGTAAGATGATATTTAAATAGTTTAATGATCTCTTTTAAAACATAATGCAATACAATACAATGATGATTGAGAGAACAATTACAGCTTCCTCAAAAAAAGCATTGTATTTCACACTCATGATTTCTCTAAAAAATGATGTCTGGATAATCAAGTAAACCCAAGTATAAAATATTACTCACAATATGAAAGTTATTATGTTTACTAGATTAAATCAGTGCAGATTTGAGTTGAAGGAGGACGATTGTACACTTTGACTCTATGAAACAGTCTGAAGGCATGTAGTAGATGTGTGCGACAGGTTTTGATCACATTAGAAGTTTGCAGGCTTTATAGGATTAAAAATTTCCATTGCACAAAAATGTTTTTCATAGTGGAAAAGGGGAATTTGCGGTGACATTTTACCGTTCATTAGTTAACATGAACTAAGAAAGAACAATCCTTGTACAGCATTATTAATCTTAGCTAATATTAATTTAACATTTCCTTACACATTGTGTGTGAACTAACAAATTTTTATTAACGAACATTAACGAAGATGAATAAATACAGTAACAAATGTTTTGCTCATGGTAAGTTATACCGAATACCGATACTCCACTCAAAAATTATCATTCTGTCATTATTTACTCGCCCTCAAGTTGTTGCAAACCTGTACGAGTTTCTTTCGTCTGCTAAACACAAGGCAAGATGTTTTTAAGGACGACTGGAACTTCGGCACGTATTTTTGTTTTCTACTATGGAAGTCAATGGTGCCAAACAACTGTTCTAATCGCTCTTCAAAACATCTTCCTTTGTGTTCAGCAGAAGAAAGAAACTCGTACCGAACTTGAGGGCGAGTAAATGTTGGCAGAATTTTCACTTTTGGGTGGAGTAGAAGAGGATCTTATGTACTTTGGTTCTTCCATTGCTTATAAAGCCCACCACAGCAGTAAAGGAGTAGTTCACTTTAAAAAAAAAAAAAAAAAATTGCTGATAATTTACTCGCCCCCATGTCATCCAAGATGTCCATGTCTTTCATTCTTCAGTCGAAAAGAAATGAAAGTTTTTGATGAAAACATTCCAGGATTTTCTCCATATAATGGACTTCAATGGGGTCCAAAAGACAGTTTCAGTGCAAACTGTTCAAAAGGCTTTAAACGACACCAGACGATGAATAAGGGTCTTATCAAGCGAAACCATTGCTTGTTTAATAAATAAATAAAAAACTTTAAGTTTTATAAGCTCAAATGCTCGCCTTGCTCTGTTCTGTGATGCGCGTTCGTGACTCTCCTGTTCGAACAAGATGAACAAATCTTTTTCCAAGTCAATTCGTTCATTTCATTCGTTGAATCAACCAAATGACACAAAAGATTAGTTCATTTTGATGAACGAGTTCGAACAGGAATCTTTTTTTGTGTCATTTGGTTGATTCAATGAATGAAATGAACGAATTGACTCGGAAAAAGATTTGTTTGTTTTGAGTTCGAACAGGAGAGTCACACAGAATAGAGCAAGGCGAGCATTTCAGCTTATAAAACTTAAACTTTGTTATTTATTTATTAAACGAGCGATCGTTTCGCTTGATAAGACCCTTATTCATCGTCTGGAGTCGTTTAAAGCCCTTTGAACAGTTTGCACTGAAACTGTCTTTTGGACCCCATTGAAGTCCATTATATGGAGAAAATCCTGGAATGTTTTCATCAAAAACCTTAATTTCTTTTCAACTGAAGAAAAAAAAACATGGACATCTTGAATGACATGGGGGCGAGTAAATTATCAGCAAAAGTTTTTTTTTAAAGTGAACTACTCCTTTAAGAGCGTTTCCATCAGTCCCTCGCGTTAAGCTGGATCGCGTGACTCGCGTTGGCTCTCGGACCCTCGGGACGCCGGTCACGTCTCGGCGCCTCAGCTCTCTGGCAGCGAGACGGTTAAGGGAGGCGGCGTGCGACTGTTGAAGCCGTTCTCGGCGAGGTGCACAGGTGCGGCGCGTGGTTACAGCCTCAGTGTTTACTGCTGACTCCCTTCCGCAGGAGAGCAGCTCAACACCTTAGTTCCTGCACAGCCCCACGCCCACGCCTCCTCCGAGCATCAGATAACACGCAGACGGAGGGAAACACACGCTCTCCTCCTCCAGCAGATCCTGCAGCGCGTGCGTGGTAGTAAAAGTGCAGTTGCACAGATACTCACAGGCATAACCACAGCACACCTCACCTTCACTCTCACTGAGACTGAGATCACCCAGCACAGGATGTAGGATGTATGTCAGCGGCATCACACACACACACACACACACACACACAGGCGCGCACATGATGAAAACAAACACTTTAAAGACGTGCTAAATCCACCATTGTCGTCATGTAGCAGCGACCTGGTTGTTGTAGAAGCGGGGGTTTCCCTGAAAACCGTTCTCATCTTACAAAGAGAGCTACTTTTTAAGTTTGTCATTATGTTCCTTTTTTCTTTTTCCTCGAGATCCAAGGAGACCGTGTTCTGGGTCCCACAAGCGGAGAGCTATTTATAGCGGCGAAATGCTTTCCAGTTGGCTTCAGACGATCATAAGAGGGGGAAAAACCGCACAGAAAACCACGGCCGGCACAGATCTGGGATCTCCCTATACACTGATCAGTGTGTGGCGACGGCTCAAATTAACCTCTATATTTCCATAACTGCAGCGGTCGCCTATATCCGCTCAATATTCCTCAATATGACGGGAAAACAGACGCACTATAAATGCTTAGTTTTAGAGCCGACCGATAAAGGATTTTGAAGGCCGATAGCGATACAAATATTTTTGGGTTTTAAAATCCGATGTTCCGATATATCGGCCGATATTTTTTTTTTTTTTATTAAATATTGTTGGATTTCACACACGTGTAAAAGAAAAGCTAACTTTTCTGCTCAAGATACGTTTGATGCTTTTTCTCTATGTCTAAATGTTCACTCCTCGCAAGTATAACTTACATTTTACAATGCAGGGACTGTAACTAGAGATATGCGAGTTATAAATACAGTAATAATTACTTTATTTAGGTAGAAAAAGTTCATAGTGGTGTCCAAGCTCATTAATGTTAACGTTAACGGTCTTCCACTGATGATAGTGGCATTAGCTAGCTTTGTGGTTAGCTAGTCTTATGATGAGCCATAATTTAGCCATAGATGACATCATACTGCAAATTGTAAAACATACATTTTCAATATAACAGGCCGAGGAGAGATGATTGAAGCGTGTTTCGTCCGTTTTTATTTTATCTTTTAAATATTAATTTATCGGCCATTTATAACTGCCGATACCGATATTACGGAAAATATCGCCCGATAATATCGTCTGGCAGATATATCGGTCTGGCTCTACTTAGTTTTGTTATTAAAGATAATGCAGTGCAATACAATCATGAGATTCAGTCACTCAAAGGCATGATCATATTTGATACTCATGATTTTATGTCTGGATAATCAAGTAAACCGAAGCTGCGTCAGTCTAAAATATTACTAACAATATCAAAGTTATTCTTATGTTTACTAGATTAAATCAGTGCGGATTTGACAGCAGAAACACATGAGCTGAGGGAGGACGACTGCACACTTACACTAAAAGACTTTCACTTGATAAAAGAGTTAGGGATGCGCCGATATGAAAATGTCGGCCGATAACGATAACCGATAATTAGATACATTTTTTGAAAGCCGATAACTGATATTTTGGCTGATAAAGCTAAATCCAAATATTTATATAATTTTGAGAGCCTGATTACAAAAACCAAGTCTCACCATTAAAATCCACGTCCCAATCACACAATTATAATGTTCTTATTATAATGTTATGACAGACTTGCATGTTGCATTTAATTATATCATATTTCAATCATTTCAAAAGCATCATGTTGAACAGTGCGTATCTGAAGTGTCTCAGCTGAAGGATATAATACATTATTTATCAGCTTTAATATATCGGCCACATTTTCTTACCAGGCCGATAACTATAACGTTAAAAATGAACATATCGGCCGATACCGATATATCGTGCATCACTCGTTTTATTAATCAAAGATAATGCAATGTAATACAATCATCAGATTCAGTTCCTCAAAAGCATTAAATCATATTTGCTACTCATGATTTTTCACAAAAAAAAGATATCTGGATAATCAGGTAAATCAAAGCTGCGTCAGTCTAAAATATTACTAACAATATCAAAGTTATTCAGATGTTTACTAGATTAAATCAGTGCAGATTTGACACACGAGCAGAAACACACGAGCTGAGGGAGGACGACTGCACACTTACACCAAAAGACTTTCACTTGATAAAAGAGTTAGGGATGCACCGATATGAACATGTCGGCCGATAACGATAACCGATAATTCTTTGTATTTGAAAGCCGATAACCGATATATTGGCTGATAAAGCTAAATCCAAATATTTAAATAATTTTTAAGAGCCTGATTACAAAAACAAGTCTCACTATGTCCCAAGCAAACAATTATAATTATGTTCTCATTATAATTTTTTGTAGCCGATATGTCAGACACATGTTACAGTACTTTTGCTGTATTTTCCTTTTTTTAAAGTGATTCCAGTCATATTTCAAGCAGTTCAACACCATCATGTTGAACAGTGCACATCTGAAGGAAATAATACAGTATCACTTTAATATATCAGCCAGATTTTCTTATTGGGCCATAACCATCATTAAAAATGATCATATATCAGCCGAAGTCTAATTGATCAATCAGGTATTCCAGCTGAAGTTGGTGCAGATTATGAACCTCAAATACGAGCTTTAATAAGATGATTAACTTAAACAACAATGTGGACGAGACTGAGATTAGGACGATGTGTTTCACTAGAAAGTGTGATAGAGATCATAGAGGAAGTAGGTTAGTCAGCTTTAGCCTTCTCTTTAACCTTTGTCCCAAAACACATGAAAACCAAAACACACACACACAGTAAACAACAGGTCATGATGACAACA